>NW_026291718.1:0-233592 GCF_023091745.1 Budorcas taxicolor
CCTCAGTCCTTGTGTGGAGTCGGGGCCGGAACCTGAGGTTTCCTCTCCAGTGTTGCCATGGATCTTGGGGTGCTTCTGAGTCTCCCCAGGGGAGTCAGGCCTCGTCTCGAGTGGGGGCATGCACGTGCGCTTTCCTCCCGAGCTGCAGCAGTAGTGTCACGCTTCCTGTCACGTGGATCAAGGGATCTGTGGCTTTCCCTCGAGGCTGTCCCTCGAGGCTTTCCCACGAGGCTTTCCCACAGGGCTGTGCCACGTGCCACCTTGGTGTGAGTCGATCCTCGGCGTGAAAGACGAGCCGGTAAAGGGAAAAGAGGTTCCTCTGGAATGGACTGAGACATCTGGGGGACTCTTGGAATGGTGGCACGACCCTGGAGTTCCTCTCGCCGTACCTGTTGAGAGGGCCTCCTCTTGAGGTGCGACGGGAAGGCCGGGAACTCTTTCCCGACGAAGCAGGGAAAGGATCCCTCATCTCGAGCTACGAGGCGGAAACGGGGCTCCTCTGGATGTGGGCGGGACCCTCGTGATTCCTCTCGAGTGGAGACGGGTATGTCGGGGAACTTCTTGATTTGCACTAAGGGTGTGAAGGACCCTTTCGAAGTTCCAGAGGTGAGGTGTGATCAGCCTCGAGACGTCTCAGCGGAAATGGGCCTCATCTCCCCTGGAGGGGAGAACCTCCTGGATTTTCTCGAGTTGCGGCAGGTCTTCTCGAGTTACGACGGGGACCTCAGGGACCCGCTCTGTTGGCCTCAGGAAAGGCCAGTCTCCATGCGAGTTGCTAGGGGACCTCTCAGGATTCCTCTCCCGTCCATGCCGGGGCCTCAATCCTTGTGTGGAGTCGGAGCCGGAACCTGAGGATTCCCCTCCAGTGTTGCCATGGATCTTGGGGTGCTTCTGAGTCTCCCCAGGGGAGTCAGGCCTCGTCTCGAGTGGGGGCATGCACGTGCGCTTTCCTCCCGAGCTGCAGCAGTAGTGTCACGCTTCCTGTCACGTGGATCAAGGGATCTGTGGCTTTCCCTCGAGGCTGTCCCTCGAGGCTTTCCCACGAGGCTTTCCCACAGGGCTGTGCCACGTGCCACCTTGGTGTGAGTCGATCCTCAGCGTGAAAGACGAGCCGGTGAAGGGAAAGAGGTTCCTCTGGAATGGACTGAGACATCTGCGGGACTCTTGGAATGGTGGCACGACCCTGGAGTTCCTCTCGCCGTTCCTGTTGAGAGGGTCTCCTCTTGAGATGCGACGGGAAGGCCGGGAACTCTTTCCCGACGAAGCAGGGAAAGGATCCCTCATCTCGAGCTACGAGGCGGAAACGCGGCTCCTCTGGATGTGGGCGGGACCCTCGTGATTCCTCTCGAGTGGAGACGGCTAGGTCGGGGAACTTCTTGATTTGCACCAAGGGTGTGAAGGAGCCTTTCGAAGTTCCAGAGGTGAGGTGTGATCAGCCTAGAGACGCCTCAGCGGAAATGGGCCTCATCTCGCCTGGAGGGGAGAACCTCCTGGATTTTCTCGAGTTGCGGCAGGTCTTCTCGAGTTACAACGGGGACCTCAGGGACCCGCTCTGGTGGCCTCAGGAAAGGCCAGTCCCCATGCGAGTTGCTAGGGGACCTCTCGGGATTCCTCTCCCGTCCATGCCGGGGCCTCAGTCCTTGTGTGGAGTCGGGGCCGGAACCTGAGGTTTCCTCTCCAGTGTTGCCATGGATCTTGGGGTGCTTCTGAGTCTCCCCAGGGGAGTCAGGCCTCGTCTCGAGTGGGGGCATGCACGTGCGCTTTCCTCCCGAGCTGCAGCAGTAGTGTCACGCTTCCTGTCACGTGGATCAAGGGATCTGTGGGTTTCCCTCGAGGCTGTCCCTCGAGGCTTTCCCACGAGGCTTTCCCACAGGGCTGTGCCACGTGCCACCTTGGTGTGAGTCGATCCTCGGCGTGAAAGACGAGCCGGTAAAGGGAAAAGAGGTTCCTCTGGAATGGACTGAGACATCTGGGGGACTCTTGGAATGGTGGCACGACCCTGGAGTTCCTCTCGCCGTACCTGTTGAGAGGGCCTCCTCTTGAGGTGCGACGGGAAGGCCGGGAACTCTTTCCCGACGAAGCAGGGAAAGGATCCCTCATCTCGAGCTACGAGGCGGAAACGGGGCTCCTCTGGATGTGGGCGGGACCCTCGTGATTCCTCTCGAGTGGAGACGGGTATGTCGGGGAACTTCTTGATTTGCACTAAGGGTGTGAAGGACCCTTTCGAAGTTCCAGAGGTGAGGTGTGATCAGCCTCGAGACGTCTCAGCGGAAATGGGCCTCATCTCCCCTGGAGGGGAGAACCTCCTGGATTTTCTCGAGTTGCGGCAGGTCTTCTCGAGTTACGACGGGGACCTCAGGGACCCGCTCTGTTGGCCTCAGGAAAGGCCAGTCTCCATGCGAGTTGCTAGGGGACCTCTCAGGATTCCTCTCCCGTCCATGCCGGGGCCTCAATCCTTGTGTGGAGTCGGAGCCGGAACCTGAGGATTCCTCTCCAGTGTTGCCATGGATCTTGGGGTGCTTCTGAGTCTCCCCAGGGGAGTCAGGCCTCGTCTCGAGTGGGGGCATGCACGTGCGCTTTCCTCCCGAGCTGCAGCAGTAGTGTCACGCTTCCTGTCACGTGGATCAAGGGATCTGTGGCTTTCCCTCGAGGCTGTCCCTCGAGGCTTTCCCACGAGGCTTTCCCACAGGGCTGTGCCACGTGCCACCTTGGTGTGAGTCGATCCTCGGCGTGAAAGACGAGACGGTGAGGGGAAAAGAGGTTCCTCTGGAATGGACTGAGACATCTGGGGGACTCTTGGAATGGTGGCACGACCCTGGAGTTCCTCTCGCCGTTCCTGTTGAGAGGGCCTCCTCTTGAGATGCGACGGGAACGCCGGGAACTCTTTCCCGACGCAGCAGGGAAAGGTTCCCTCATCTCGAACTACGAGGCGGAAACGGGGCTCCTCTGGATGTGGGCGGGACCCTCGTGATTCCTCTCGAGTGGAGACGGCTATGTCGGGGAACTTCTTGATTTGCACCAAGGGTGTGAAGGAGCCTTTCGAAGTTCCAGAGGTGAGGTGTGATCAGCCTCGAGACGCCTCAGCGGAAATGGGCCTCATCTCGCCTGGAGGGGAGAACCTCCTGGATTTTCTCGAGTTGCGGCAGGTCTTCTCGAGTTACGACGGGGACCTCAGGGACCCGCTCTGGTGGCCTCAGGAAAGGCCAGTCCCCATGCGAGTTGCTAGGGGACCTCTCGGGATTCCTCTCCCGTCCATGCCGGGGCCTCAGTCCTTGTGTGGAGTCGGGGCCGGAACCTGAGGATTCCTCTCCAGTGTTGCCATGGATCTTGGGGTGCTTCTGAGTCTCCCCAGGGGAGTCAGGCCTCGTCTCGAGTGGGGGCATGCACGTGCGCTTTCCTCCCGAGCTGCAGCAGTAGTGTCACGCTTCCTGTCACGTGGATCAAGGGATCTGTGGCTTTCCCTCGAGGCTGTCCCTCGAGGCTTTCCCACGAGGCTTTCCCACAGGGCTGTGCCACGTGCCACCTTGGTGTGAGTCGATCCTCGGCGTGAAAGACGAGCCGGTGAAGGGAAAAGAGGTTCCTCTGGAATGGACTGAGACATCTGGGGGACTCTTGGAATGGTGGCACGACCCTGGAGTTCCTCTCGCCGTTCCTGTTGAGAGGGCCTCCTCTTGAGATGCGACGGGAACGCCGGGAACTCTTTCCCGACGAAGCACGGAAAGGATCCCTCATCTCGAGCTACGAGGCGGAAACGGGGCTCCTCTGGATGTGGGCGGGAACTTCGTGATTCCTCTCGAGTGGAGACGGCTATGTCGGGGAACTTCTTGATTTGCACCAAGGGTGTGAAGGAGCCTTTCGAAGTTCCAGAGGTGAGGTGTGATCAGCCTCGAGACGCCTCAGCGGAAATGGGCCTCATCTCGCCTGGAGGGGAGAACCTCCTGGATTTTCTCGAGTTGCGGCAGGTCTTCTCGAGCTACGACGGGGACCTCAGGGACCCGCTCTGGTGGCCTCAGGAAAGGCCAGTCCCCATGCGAGTTGCTAGGGGACCTCTCGGGATTCCTCTCCCGTCCATGCCGGGGCCTCAGTCCTTGTGTGGAGTCGGGGCCGGAACCTGAGGATTCCCCTCCAGTGTTGCCATGGATCTTGGGGTGCTTCTGAGTCTCCCCAGGGGAGTCAGGCCTCGTCTCGAGTGGGGGCATGCACGTGCGCTTTCCTCCCGAGCTGCAGCAGTAGTGTCACGCTTCCTGTCACGTGGATCAAGGGATCTGTGGCTTTCCCTCGAGACTGTCCCTCGAGGCTTTCCCTCGAGGCTTTCCCACAGGGCTGTGCCACGTGCCACCTTGGTGTGAGTCGATCCTCGGCGTGAAAGACGAGCCGGTGAAGGGAAAAGAGGTTCCTCTGGAATGGACTGAGACATCTGGGGGACTCTTGGAATGGTGGCATGACCCTGGAGTTCTCTCGCTGTTCCTGTTGAGAGTGCCTCCTCTTGAGTTGTGACGGGAAGGCCGGGAACTCTTTCCCGACGAAGCAGGGAAAGGATCCCTCATCTCGAGCTACGAGGCGGAAACGGGGCTTCTCTGGATGTGCGCGGGACCCTCGTGATTCCTCTCGAGTGGAGACGGGTATGTCGGGGAACTTCTTGATTTGCACCAAGGGTGTGAAGGACCCTTTCGAAGTTCCAGAGGTGAGGTGTGATCAGCCTCGAGACGCCTCAGCGGAAATGGACCTCATCTCGCCTGGAGGGGAGAACCTCCTGGATTTTCTCGAGTTGCGGCAGGTCTTCTCGAGTTACGACGGGGACCTCAGGGACCCGCTCTGGTGGCCTCAGGAAAGGCCAGTCCCCATGCGAGTTGCTAGGGGACCTCTCGGGATTCCTCTCCCGTCCATGCCGGGGCCTCAGTCCTTGTGTGGAGTCGGGGCCGGAACCTGAGGATTCCTCTCCAGTGTTGCCATGGATCTTGGGGTGCTTCTGAGTCTCCCCAGGGGAGCCAGGCTTCGTCTCGATTGGGGGCATGCACGTGCGCTTTCCTCCCGAGCTGCAGCAGTAGTGTCACGCTTCCTGTCACGTGGATCAAGGGATCTGTGGCTTTCCCTCGAGGCTGTCCCTCGAGGCTTTCCCACGAGGCTTTCCCACAGGGCTGTGCCACGTGCCACCTTGGTGTGAGTCGATCCTCGGCGTGAAAGACGAGCCGGTGAAGGGAAAAGAGGTTCCTCTGGAATGGACTGAGACATCTGGGGGACTCTTGGAATGATGGCACGACCCTGTAGTACCTCTCGCCGTTCCTGTTGAGAGGGCCTCCTCTTGAGGTGCGACGGGAAGGCCGGGAACTCTTTCCCGACGAAGCAGGGAAAGGATCCCTCATCTCGAGCTACGAGGCGGAAACGGGGCTCCTCTGGATGTGGGCGGGACCCTCGTGATTCCTCTCGAGTGGAGACGGGTATGTCGGGGAACTTCTTGATTTGCACTAAGGGTGTGAAGGACCCTTTCGAAGTTCCAGAGGTGAGGTGTGATCAGCCTCGAGACGTCTCAGCGGAAATGGGCCTCATCTCCCCTGGAGGGGAGAACCTCCTGGATTTTCTCGAGTTGCGGCAGGTCTTCTCGAGTTACGACGGGGACCTCAGGGACCCGCTCTGTTGGCCTCAGGAAAGGCCAGTCTCCATGCGAGTTGCTAGGGGACCTCTCGGGATTCCTCTCCCGTCCATGCCGGGGCCTCAATCCTTGTGTGGAGTCGGAGCCGGAACCTGAGGATACCTCTCCAGTGTTGCCATGGATCTTGGGGTGCTTCTGAGTCTCCCCAGGGGAGTCAGGCCTCGTCTCGAGTGGGGGCATGCACGTGCGTTTTCCTCCCGAGCTGCAGCAGTAGTGTCACGCTTCCTGTCACGTGTGTCACGTGGATCAAGGGATCTGTGGCTTTCCCTCGAGGCTGTCCCTCGAGGCTTTCCCACGAGGCTTTCCCACAGGGCTGTGCCACGTGCCACCTTGGTGTGAGTCGATCCTCGGCGTGAAAGACGAGCCGGTGAAGGGAAAAGAGTTTCCTCTGGAATGGACTGAGACATCTGGGGGACTCTTGGAATGGTGGCACGACCCTGGAGTTCCTCTCGCCGTTCCTGTTGAGAGGGCCTCCACTTGAGGTGCGACGGGAAGGCCGGGAACTCTTTCCCGACGAAGCAGGGAAAGGATCCCTCATCTCGAGCTACGAGGCGGAAACGGGGCTCCTCTGGATGTGGGCGGGACCCTCGTGATTCCTCTCGAGTGGAGACGGGTATGTCGGGGAACTTCTTGATTTGCACTAAGGGTGTGAAGGACCCTTTCGAAGTTCCAGAGGTGAGGTGTGATCAGCCTCGAAACGCCTCAGCGGAAATGGGCCTCATCTCCCCTGGAGGGGAGAACCTCCTGGATTTTCTCGAGTTGCGGCAGGTCTTCTCGAGTTACGACGGGGTCCTCAGGGACCCGCTCTGTTGGCCTCAGGAAAGGCCAGTCTCCATGCGAGTTGCTAGGGGACCTCTCGGGATTCCTCTCCCGTCCATGCCGGGGCCTCAATCCTTGTGTGGAGTCGGAGCCGGAACCTGAGGATTCCTCTCTAGTGTTGCCATGGATCTTGGGGTGCTTCTGAGTCTCCCCAGGGGAGTCAGGCCTCGTCTCGAGTGGGGGCATGCACGTGCGTTTTCCTCCCGAGCTGCAGCAGTAGTGTCACGCTTCCTGTCACGTGGATCAAGGGATCTGTGGCTTTCCCTCGAGGCTGTCCCTCGAGGCTTTCCCACGAGGCTTTCCCACAGGGCTGTGCCACGTGCCACCTTGGTGTGAGTCGATCCTCGGCGTGAAAGACGAGCCGGTGAAGGGAAAAGAGTTTCCTCTGGAATGGACTGAGACATCTGGGGGACTCTTGGAATGGTGGCACGACCCTGGAGTTCCTCTCGCCGTTCCTGTTGAGAGGGCCTCCTCTTGAGATGCGACGGGAACGCCGGGAACTCTTTCCCGACGAAGCAGGGAAAGGATCCCTCATCTCGAGCTACGAGGAGGAAACGGGGCTCCTCTGGATGTGGGCGGGACCCTCGTGATTCCTCTCGAGTGGAGACGGGTATGTCGGGGAACTTCTTGATTTGCACCAAGGGTGTGAAGGACCCTTTCGAAGTTCCAGAGGTGAGGTGTGATCAGCCTCGAGACGCCTCAGCAGAAATGGGCCTCATCTCGCCTGGAGGGGAGAACCTCCTGGATTTTCTCGAGTTGCGGCAGGTCTTCTCGAGTTACGACGGGGACCTCAGGGACCCGCTCTGGTGGCCTCAGGAAAGGCCAGTCCCCATGCGAGTTGCTAGGGGACCTCTCGGGATTCCTCTCCCGTCCATGCCGGGGCCTCAGTCCTTGTGTGGAGTCGGAGCCGGAACCTGAGGATTCCTCTCCAGTGTTGCCATTGATCTTGGGGTGCTTCTGAGTCTCCCCAAGGGAGCCAGGCCTCGTCTCGAGTGGGGGCATGCACGTGCGCTTTCCTCCCGAGCTGCAGCAGTAGTGTCACGCTTCCTGTCACGTGGATCAAGGGATCTGTGGCTTTCCCTCGAGGCTGTCCCTCGAGGCTTTCCCACGAGGCTTTCCCACAGGGCTGTGCCACGTGCCACCTTGGTGTGAGTCCATCCTCGGCGTGAAAGACGAGCCGGTGAAGGGAAAAGAGGTTCCTCTGGAATGGACTGAGACATCTGGGGGACTCTTGGAATGGTGGCACGACCCTGTAGTACCTCTCGCCGTTCCTGTTGAGAGGGTCTCCTCTTGAGATGCGACGGGAAGGCCGGGAACTCTTTCCCGACGAAGCAGGGAAAGGATCCCTCATCTCGAGCTACGAGGCGGAAACGCGGCTCCTCTGGATGTGGGCGGGACCCTCGTGATTCCTCTCGAGCGGAGACGGCTAGGTCGGGGAACTTCTTGATTTGCACCAAGGGTGTGAAGGACCCTTTCGAAGTTCCAGAGGTGAGGTGTGATCAGCCTAGAGACGCCTCAGCGGAAATGGGCCTCATCTCGCCTGGAGGGGAGAACCTCCTGGATTTTCTCGAGTTGCGGCAGGTCTTCTCGAGTTACAACGGGGACCTCAGGGACCCGCTCTGGTGGCCTCAGGAAAGGCCAGTCCCCATGCGAGTTGCTAGGGGACCTCTCGGGATTCCTCTCCCGTCCATGCCGGGGCCTCAGTCCTTGTGTGGAGTCGGAGCCGGAACCTGAGGATTCCTCTCCAGTGTTGCCATGGATCTTGGGGTGCTTCTGAGTCTCCCCAGGGGAGTCAGGCCTCGTCTCGAGTGGGGGCATGCACGTGCGTTTTCCTCCCGAGCTGCAGCAGTAGTGTCACGCTTCCTGTCACGTGGATCAAGGGATCTGTGGCTTTCCCTCGAGGCTGTCCCTCGAGGCTTTCCCACGAGGCTTTCCCACAGGGCTGTGCCACGTGCCACCTTGGTGTGAGTCGATCCTCGGCGTGAAAGACGAGCCGGTGAAGGGAAAAGAGTTTCCTCTGGAATGGACTGAGACATCTGGGGGACTCTTGGAATGGTGGCACGACCCTGGAGTTCCTCTCGCCGTTCCTGTTGAGAGGGCCTCCACTTGAGGTGCGACGGGAAGGCCGGGAACTCTTTCCCGACGAAGCAGGGAAAGGATCCCTCATCTCGAGCTACGAGGCGGAAACGGGGCTCCTCTGGATGTGGGCGGGACCCTCGTGATTCCTCTCGAGTGGAGACGGGTATGTCGGGGAACTTCTTGATTTGCACTAAGGGTGTGAAGGACCCTTTCGAAGTTCCAGAGGTGAGGTGTGATCAGCCTCGAAACGCCTCAGCGGAAATGGGCCTCATCTCCCCTGGAGGGGAGAACCTCCTGGATTTTCTCGAGTTGCGGCAGGTCTTCTCGAGTTACGACGGGGTCCTCAGGGACCCGCTCTGTTGGCCTCAGGAAAGGCCAGTCTCCATGCGAGTTGCTAGGGGACCTCTCGGGATTCCTCTCCCGTCCATGCCGGGGCCTCTATCCTTGTGTGGAGTCGGAGCCGGAACCTGAGGAATCCTCTCTAGTGTTGCCATGGATCTTGGGGTGCTTCTGAGTCTCCCCAGGGGAGTCAGGCCTCGTCTCGAGTGGGGCATGCACGTGCGTTTTCCTCCCGAGCTGCAGCAGTAGTGTCACGCTTCCTGTCACGTGGATCAAGGGATCTGTGGCTTTCCCTCGAGGCTGTCCCTCGAGGCTTTCCCACGAGGCTTTCCCACAGGGCTGTGCCACGTGCCACCTTGGTGTGAGTCGATCCTCGGCGTGAAAGACGAGCCGGTAAAGGGAAAAGAGGTTCCTCTGGAATGGACTGAGACATCTGGGGGACTCTTGGAATGGTGGCACGACCCTGTAGTACCTCTCGCCGTTCCTGTTGAGAGGGCCTCCTCTTGAGGTGCGACGGGAAGGCCGGGAACTCTTTCCCGACGAAGCAGGGAAAGGATCCCTCATCTCGAGCTACGAGGCGGAAACGGGGCTCCTCTGGATGTGGGCGGGACCCTCGTGATTCCTCTCGAGTGGAGACGGGTATGTCGGGGAACTTCTTGATTTGCACTAAGGGTGTGAAGGACCCTTTCGAAGTTCCAGAGGTGAGGTGTGATCAGCCTGGAGACGTCTCAGCGGAAATGGGCCTCATCTCCCCTGGAGGGGAGAACCTCCTGGATTTTCTCGAGTTGCGGCAGGTCTTCTCGAGTTACGACGGGGACCTCAGGGACCCGCTCTGTTGGCCTCAGGAAAGGCCAGTCTCCATGCGAGTTGCTAGGGGACCTCTCGGGATTCCTCTCCCGTCCATGCCGGGGCCTCAATCCTTGTGTGGAGTCGGAGCCGGAACCTGAGGATTCCTCTCCAGTGTTGCCATGGATCTTGGGGTGCTTCTGAGTCTCCCCAGGGGAGTCAGGCCTCGTCTCGAGTGGGGGCATGCACGTGCGCTTTCCTCCCGAGCTGCAGCAGTAGTGTCACGCTTCCTGTCACGTGGATCAAGGGATCTGTGGCTTTCCCTCGAGGCTGTCCCTCGAGGCTTTCCCACGAGGCTTTCCCACAGGGCTGTGCCACGTGCCACCTTGGTGTGAGTCGATCCTCGGCGTGAAAGACGAGCCGGTGAAGGGAAAAGAGGTTCCTCTGGAATGGACTGAGACATCTGGGGGACTCTTGGAATGGTGGCACGACCCTGTAGTACCTCTCGCCGTTCCTGTTGAGAGGGTCTCCTCTTGAGATGCGACGGGAAGGCCGGGAACTCTTTCCCGACGAAGCAGGGAAAGGATCCCTCATCTCGAGCTACGAGGCGGAAACGCGGCTCCTCTGGATGTGGGCGGGACCCTCGTGATTCCTCTCGAGTGGAGACGGCTAGGTCGGGGAACTTCTTGATTTGCACCAAGGGTGTGAAGGACCCTTTCGAAGTTCCAGAGGTGAGGTGTGATCAGCCTAGAGACGCCTCAGCGGAAATGGGCCTCATCTCGCCTGGAGGGGAGAACCTCCTGGATTTTCTCGAGTTGCGGCAGGTCTTCTCGAGTTACAACGGGGACCTCAGGGACCCGCTCTGGTGGCCTCAGGAAAGGCCAGTCCCCATGCGAGTTGCTAGGGGACCTCTCGGGATTCCTCTCCCATCCATGCCGGCGCCTCAGTCCTTGTGTGGAGTCGGGGCCGGAACCTGAGGTTTCCTCTCCAGTGTTGCCATGGATCTTGGGGTGCTTCTGAGTCTCCCCAGGGGAGTCAGGCCTCGTCTCGAGTGGGGGCATGCACGTGCGCATTCCTCCCGAGCTGCAGCAGTAGTGTCACGCTTCCTGTCACGTGGATCAAGGGATCTGTGGCTTTCCCTCGAGGCTGTCCCTCGAGGCTTTCCCACGAGGCTTTCCCACAGGGCTGTGCCACGTGCCACCTTGGTGTGAGTCGATCCTCGGCGTGAAAGACGAGCCGGTGAATGGAAAAGAGGTTCCTCTGGAATGGACTGAGACATCTGGGGGACTCTTGGAATGGTGGCACGACCCTGGAATTCCTCTCGCCGTTCCTGTTGAGAGGGCCTCCTCTTGAGATGCGACGGGAAGGCCGGGAACTCTTTCCCGACGAAGCAGGGAAAGGATCCCTCATCTCGAGCTACGAGGCGGAAACGGGGCTCCTCTGGATGTGGGCGGGACCCTCGTGATTCCTTTCGAGTGGAGACGGGTATGTCGGGGAACTTCTTCACTTGCACCAAGGGTGTGAAGGAGCCTTTCGAAGTTCCAGAGGTGAGGTGTGATCAGCCTCGAGACGCCTCAGCGGAAATCGGCCTCATCTCGCCTGGAGGGGAGAACCTCCTGGATTTTCTCGAGTTGCGGCAGGTCTTCTCGAGTTACGACGGGGACCTCAGGGACCCGCTCAGGTGGCCTCAGGAAAGGCCAGTCCCCATGCGAGTTGCTAGGGGACCTCTCGGGATTCCTCTCCCGTCCATGCCGGGGCCTCAGTCCTTGTGTGGAGTCGGGGCCGGAACCTGAGGATTCCTCTCCAGTGTTGCCATGGATCTTGGGGTGCTTCTGAGTCTCCCCAGGGGAGTCAGGCCTCGTCTCGAGTGGGGGCATGCACGTGCGCTTTCCTCCCGAGCTGCAGCAGTAGTGTCACGCTTCCTGTCACGTGGATCAAGGGATCTGTGGCTTTCCCTCGAGGCTGTCCCTCGAGGCTTTCCCACGAGGCTTTCCCACAGGGCTGTGCCACGTGCCACCTTGGTGTGAGTCGATCCTCGGCGTGAAAGACGAGCCGGTGAAGGGAAAAGAGTTTCCTCTGGAATGGACTGAGACATCTGGGGGACTCTTGGAATGGTGGCACGACCCTGGAGTTCCTCTCGCCGTTCCTGTTGAGAGGGCCTCCTCTTGAGATGCGACGGGAAGGCCGGGAACTCTTTCCCGACGAAGCAGGGAAAGGATCCCTCATCTCGAGCTACGAGGCGGAAACGGGGCTCCTCTGGATGTGGGCGGGACCCTCGTGATTCCTCTCGAGTGGAGACGGCTATGTCGGGGAACTTCTTGATTTGCACCAAGGGTGTGAAGGACCCTTTCGAAGTTCCAGAGGGGAGGTGTGATCAGCCTCGAGACGCCTCAGCGGAAATGGGCCTCATCTCGCCTGGAGGGGAGAACCTCCTGGATTTTCTCGAGTTGCGGCAGGTGTTCTCGAGTTACGACGGGGACCTCAGTTACCCGCTCTGGTGGCCTCAGGAAAGGCCAGTCCCCATGCGAGTTGCTAGGGGACCTCTCGGGATTCCTCTGCCGTCCATGCCGGGGCCTCAGTCCTTGTGTGGATTCGGGGCCGGAACCTGAGGATACCTCTCCAGTGTTGCCAAGGATCTTGGGGTGCTTCTGAGTCTCCCCAGGGGAGTCAGGCCTCGTCTCGAGTGGGGGCATGCACGTGCGCTTTCCTCCCGAGCTGCAGCAGTAGTGTCACGCTTCCTGTCACGTGGATCAAGGGATCTGTGGCTTTCCCTCGAGGCTGTCCCTCGAGGCTTTCCCACGAGGCTTTCCCACAGGGCTGTGCCACGTGCCACCTTGGTGTGAGTCGATCCTCGGCGTGAAAGACGAGCCGGTGAATGGAAAAGAGGTTCCTCTGGAATGGACTGAGACATCTGGGGGACTCTTGGAATGGTGGCACGACCCTGGAATTCCTCTCGCCGTTCCTGTTGAGAGGGCCTCCTCTTGAGATGCGACGGGAAGGCCGGGAACTCTTTCCCGACGAAGCAGGGAAAGGATCCCTCATCTCGAGCTACGAGGCGGAAACGGGGCTCCTCTGGATGTGGGCGGGACCCTCGTGATTCCTCTCGAGTGGAGACGGGTATGTCGGGGAACTTCTTGACTTGCACCAAGGGTGTGAAGGACCCTTTCGAAGTTCCAGAGGTGAGGTGTGATCAGCCTAGAGACGCCTCAGCGGAAATGGGCCTCATCTCGCCTGGAGGGGAGAACCTCCTGGATTTTCTCGAGTTGCGGCAGGTGTTCTCGAGTTACGACGGGGACCTCAGTTACCCGCTCTGGTGGCCTCAGGAAAGGCCAGTCCCCATGCGAGTTGCTAGGGGACCTCTCGGGATTCCTCTGCCGTCCATGCCGGGGCCTCAGTCCTTGTGTGGAGTCGGGGCCGAAACCTGAGGATTCCTCTCCAGTGTTGCCATGGATCTTGGGGTGCTTCTGAGTCTCCCCAGGGGAGTCAGGCCTCGTCTCGAGTGGGGGCATGCACGTGCGCTTTCCTCCCGAGCTGCAGCAGTAGTGTCACGCTTCCTGTCACGTGGATCAAGGGATCTGTGGCTTTCCCTCGAGGCTGTCCCTCGAGGCT
This sequence comes from Budorcas taxicolor, assembly GCF_023091745.1. Classification (NCBI taxonomy): domain Eukaryota; kingdom Metazoa; phylum Chordata; class Mammalia; order Artiodactyla; family Bovidae; genus Budorcas; species Budorcas taxicolor. The sequence continues at coordinate 13,283 of NW_026291718.1, forward strand.
TTCCCACGAGGCTTTCCCACAGGGCTGTGCCACGTGCTACCTTGGTGTGAGTCGATCCTCGGCGTGAAAGACGAGCCGGTGAATGGAAAAGAGGTTCCTCTGGAATGGACTGAGACATCTGGGGGACTCTTGGAATGGTGGCACGACCCTGGAATTCCTCTCGCCGTTCCTGTTGAGAGGGCCTCCTCTTGAGATGCGACGGGAAGGCCGGGAACTCTTTCCCGACGAAGCAGGGAAAGGATCCCTCATCTCGAGCTACGAGGCGGAAACGGGGCTCCTCTGGATGTGGGCGGGACCCTCGTGATTCCTCTCGAGTGGAGACGGGTATGTCGGGGAACTTCTTGACTTGCACCAAGGGTGTGAAGGAGCCTTTCGAAGTTCCAGAGGTGAGGTGTGATCAGCCTCGAGACGCCTCAGCGGAAATCGGCCTCATCTCGCCTGGAGGGGAGAACCTCCTGGATTTTCTCGAGTTGCGGCAGGTCTTCTCGAGTTACGACGGGGACCTCAGGGACCCGCTCTGGTGGCCTCAGGAAAGGCCAGTCCCCATGCGAGTTGCTAGGGGACCTCTCGGGATTCCTCTCCCGTCCATGCCGGGGCCTCAGTCCTTGTGTGGAGTCGGGGCCGGAACCTGAGGATTCCTCTCCTGTGTTGCCATGGATCTTGGGGTGCTTCTGAGTCTCCCCAGGGGAGTCAGGCCTCGTCTCGAGTGGGGGCATGCACGTGCGCTTTCCTCCCGAGCTGCAGCAGTAGTGTCACGATTCCTGTCACGTGGATCAAGGGATCTGTGGCTTTCCCTCTAGGCTGTCCCTCGAGGCTTTCCCACGAGGCTTTCCCACAGGGCTGTGCCACGTGCCACCTTGGTGTGAGTCGATCCTCGGCGTGAAAGACGAACCGGTGAGGATAAAAGAGGTTCCTCTGAAATGGACTGAGACATCTGGGGGACTCTTGGAATGGTGGCACGACCCTGGAGTTCCTCTCGCCGTTCCTGTTGAGAGGGCCTCCTCTTGAGATGCGACGGGAACGCCGGGAACTCTTTCCGGACGAAGCAGGGAAAGGATCCCTCATCTCGAGCTACGAGGCGGAAACGGGGCTCCTCTGGATGTGGGCGGGACCCTCGTGATTCCTCTCGAGTGGAGACGGGTATGACGGGGAACTTCTTGATTTGCACCAAGGGTGTGAAGGACCCTTTCGAAGTTCCAGAGGTGAGGTGTGATCAGCCTCGAGACGCCTCAGCGGAAATGGGCCTCATCTCGCCTGGAGGGGAGAACCTCCTGGATTTTCTCGAGTTGCGGCAGGTGTTCTCGAGTTACTACGGGGACCTCAGTTACCCGCTCTGGTGGCCTCAGGAAAGGCCAGTCCCCATGCGAGTTGCTAGGGGACCTCTCGGGATTCCTCTGCCGTCCATGCCGGGGCCTCAGTCCTTGTGTGGAGTCGGGGCCGAAACCTGAGGATTCCTCTCCAGTGTTGCCATGGATCTTGGGGTGCTTCTGAGTCTCCCCAGGGGAGTCAGGCCTCGTCTCGAGTGGGGGCATGCACGTGCGCTTTCCTCCCGAGCTGCAGCAGTAGTGTCACGCTTCCTGTCACGTGGATCAAGGGATCTGTGGCTTTCCCTCGAGGCTGTCCCTCGAGGCTTTCCCACGAGGCTTTCCCACAGGGCTGTGCCACGTGCCACCTTGGTGTGAGTCGATCCTCGGCGTGAAAGACGAGCCGGTGAAGGGAAAAGAGTTTCCTCTGGAATGGACTGAGACATCTGGGGGACTCTTGTAATGGTGGCACGACCCTGGAGTTCCTCTCGCCGTTCCTGTTGAGAGGGCCTCCTCTTGAGATGCGACGGGAAGGCCGGGAACTCTTTCCCGACGAAGCAGGGAAAGGATCCCTCATCTCGAGCTACGAGGCGGAAACGGGGCTCCTCTGGATGTGGGCGGGACCCTCGTGATTCCTCTCGAGTGGAGACGGGTATGTCGGGGAACTTCTTGATTTGCACCAAGGGTGTGAAGGACCCTTTCGAAGTTCCAGAGGGGAGGTGTGATCAGCCTCGAGACGCCTCAGCGGAAATGGGCCTCATCTCGCCTGGAGGGGAGAACCTCCTGGATTTTCTCGAGTTGCGGCAGGTGTTCTCGAGTTACGACGGGGACCTCAGTTACCCGCTCTGGTGGCCTCAGGAAAGGCCAGTCCCCATGCGAGTTGCTAGGGGACCTCTCGGGATTCCTCTGCCGTCCATGCCGGGGCCTCAGTCCTTGTGTGGATTCGGGGCCGGAACCTGAGGATACCTCTCCAGTGTTGCCAAGGATCTTGGGGTGCTTCTGAGTCTCCCCAGGGGAGTCAGGCCTCGTCTCGAGTGGGGGCATGCACGTGCGCTTTCCTCCCGAGCTGCAGCAGTAGTGTCACGCTTCCTGTCACGTGGATCAAGGGATCTGTGGCTTTCCCTCGAGGCTGTCCCTCGAGGCTTTCCCACGAGGCTTTCCCACAGGGCTGTGCCACGTGCCACCTTGGTGTGAGTCGATCCTCGGCGTGAAAGACGAGCCGGTGAATGGAAAAGAGGTTCCTCTGGAATGGACTGAGACATCTGGGGGACTCTTGGAATGGTGGCACGACCCTGGAATTCCTCTCGCCGTTCCTGTTGAGAGGGCCTCCTCTTGAGATGCGACGGGAAGGCCGGGAACTCTTTCCCGACGAAGCAGGGAAAGGATCCCTCATCTCGAGCTACGAGGCGGAAACGGGGCTCCTCTGGATGTGGGCGGGACCCTCGTGATTCCTCTCGAGTGGAGACGGGTATGTCGGGGAACTTCTTGACTTGCACCAAGGGTGTGAAGGACCCTTTCGAAGTTCCAGAGGTGAGGTGTGATCAGCCTCGAGACGCCTCAGCGGAAATCGGCCTCATCTCGCCTGGAGGGGAGAACCTCCTGGATTTTCTCGAGTTGCGGCAGGTCTTCTCGAGTTACGACGGGGACCTCAGGGACCCGCTCTGGTGGCCTCAGGAAAGGCCAGACCCCATGCGAGTTGCTAGGGGACCTCTCGGGATTCCTCTGCTGTCCATGCCGGGGCCTCAGTCCTTGTGTGGAGTCGGGGCCGAAACCTGAGGATTCCTCTCCAGTGTTGCCATGGATCTTGGGGTGCTTCTGAGTCTCCCCAGGGGAGTCAGGCCTCGTCTCGAGTGGGGGCATGCACGTGCGCTTTCCTCCCGAGCTGCAGCAGTAGTGTCACGCTTCCTGTCACGTGGATCTAGGGATCTGTGGCTTTCCCTCGAGGCTGTCCCTCGAGGCTTTCCCACGAGGCTTTCCCACAGGGCTGTGCCACGTGCCACCTTGGTGGGAGTCGATCCTCGGCGTGAAAGACGAGCCGGTGAAGGGAAAAGAGGTTCCTCTGGAATGGACTGAGACATCTGGGGGACTCTTGGAATGGTGGCACGACCCAGGAGTTCCTCTCGCCGTTCCTGTTGAGAGGGCCTCCTCTTGAGATGCGACGTGAACGCCGGGAGCTCTTTCCTGACGAAGCAGGGAAAGGATCCCTCATCTCGAACTACGAGGCGGAAACGGGGCTCCTCTGGATGTGGGCGGGACCCTCGTGATTCCTCTCGAGAGGAGACGGCTAGGTCGGGGAACTTCTTGATTTGCACCAAGGGTGTGAAGGACCCTTTCGAAGTTCCAGAGGTGAGGTGTGATCAGCCTCGAGACGCCTCAGCGGAAATGGGCCTCATCTCGCCTGGAGGGGAGAACCTCCTGGATTTTCTCGAGTTGCGGCAGGTCTTCTCGAGTTACGACGGGGACCTCAGGGACCCGCTCTGGTGGCCTCAGGAAAGGCCAGTCCCCATGCGAGTTGCTAGGGGACCTCTCGGGATTCCTCTGCCGTCCATGCCGGGGCCTCAGTCCTTGTGTGGAGTCGGGGCCGGAACCTGAGGATTCCTCTCCAGTGTTGCCATGGATCTTGGGGTGCTTCTGAGTCTCCCCAGGGGAGTCAGGCCTCGTCTCGAGTGGGGGCATGCACGTGCGCTTTCCTCCCGAGCTGCAGCAGTAGTGTCACGCTTCCTGTCACGTGGATCAAGGGATCTGTGGCTTTCCCTCGAGGCTGTCCCTCGAGGCTTTCCCACGAGGCTTTCCCACAGGGCTGTGCCACGTGCCACCTTGGTGTGAGTCGATCCTCGGCGTGAAAGACGAGCCGGTGAAGGGAAAAGAGGTTCCTCTGGAATGGACTGAGACATCTGGGGGACTCTTGGAATGGTGGCACGACCCTGGAGTTCCTCTCGCCGTTCCTGTTGAGAGGGCCTCCTCTTGAGATGCGACGGGAACGCCGGGAACTCTTTCCCGATGAAGCAGGGAAAGGATCCCTCATCTCGAGCTACGAGGCGGAAACGGGGCTCCTCTGGATTTGGGCGGGACCCTCGTGATTCCTCTCGAGTGGAGACGGGTATGTCGGGGAACTTCTTGATTTGCACCAAGGGTGTGAAAGACCCTTTCGAAGTTCCAGAGGGGAGGTGTGATCAGCCTCGAGACGCCTCAGCGGAAATGGGCCTCATCTCGCCTGGAGGGGAGAACCTCCTGGATTTTATCGAGTTGCGGCAGGTCTTCTCGAGTTACGACGGGGACCTCAGGGACCCGCTCTGCTGGCCTCAGAAAAGGCCAGTCCCCATGCGAGTTGCTAGGGGACCTCTCGGGATTCCTCTCCCGTCCATGCCGGGGCCTCAGTCCTTGTGTGGAGTCGGGGCCGGAACCTGAGGATTCCTCTCCAGTGTTGCCATGGATCTTGGGGTGCTTCTGAGTCTCCCCAGGGGAGTCAGGCCTCGTCTCGAGTGGGGGCATGCACGTGCGCTTTCCTCCCGAGCTGCAGCAGTAGTGTCACGCTTCCTGTCACGTGGATCAAGGGATCTGTGGCTTTCCCTCGAGGCTGTCCCTCGAGGCTTTCCCACGAGGCTTTCCCACAGGGCTGTGCCACGTGCCACCTTGGTGTGAGTCGATCCTCGGCGTGAAAGACGAGCCGGTGAAGGGAAAAGAGGTTCCTCTGGAATGGTCTGATACATCTGGGGGACTTTTGGAATGGTGGCACGACCCTGGAGTTCCTCTCGCCGTTCCTGTTGAGAGGGCCTCCTCTTGAGATGCGACGGGAACGCCGGGAACTCTTTCCCGACGAAGCAGGGAAAGGATCCCTCATCTCGAGCTACGAGGCGGAAACGGGGCTCCTCTGGATGTGGGCGGGACCCTCGTGATTCCTCTCGAGTGGAGACGGGTATGTCGGGGAACTTCTTGATTTGCACCAAGGGTGTGAAGGACCCTTTCGAAGTTCCAGAGGTGAGGTGTGATCAGCCTCGAGACGCCTCAGCGGAAATGGGCCTCATCTCGCCTGGAGGGGAGAACCTCCTGGATTTTCTCGAGTTGTGGCAGGTCTTCTCGAGTTACGACGGGGACCTCAGGGACCCGCTCTGGTGGCCTCAGGAAAGGCCAGTCCCCATGCGAGTTGCTAGGGGACCTCTCGGGATTCCTCTGCCGTCCATGCCGGGGGCTCAGTCCTTGTGTGGAGTCGGGGCCGGAACCTGAGGATTCCTCTCCAGTGTTGCCATGGATCTTGGGGTGCTTCTGAGTCTCCCCAGGGGAGTCAGGCCTCGTTCGAGTGGGGGCATGCACGTGCGCTTTCCTCCCGAGCTGCAGCAGTAGTGTCACGCTTCCTGTCACGTGGATCAAGGGATCTGTGGCTTTCCCTCGAGGCTGTCCCTCGAGGCTTTCCCACGAGGCTTTCCCACAGGGCTGTGCCACGTGCCACCTTGGTGTGAGTCGATCCTCGGCGTGAAAGACGAGCCGGTGAAGGGAAAAGAGGTTCCTCTGGAATGGACTGAGACATCTGGGGGACTCTTGGAATGGTGGCACGACCCTGGAGTTCCTCTCGCCTTTCCTGTTGAGAGGGCCTCCTCTTGAGATGCGACGGGAACGCCGGGAACTCTTTCCTGACGAAGCAGGGAAAGGATCCCTCATCTCGAGCTACGAGGAGGAAACGGGGCTCCTCTGGATGTGGGTGGGACCCTCGTGATTCCTCTCGAGTGGAGACGGCTAGGTCGGGGAACTTCTTGATTTGCACCAAGGGTGTGAAGGACCCTTTCGAAGTTCCAGAGGTGAGGTGTGATCAGCCTCGAGACACCTCAGCGGAAATGGGCCTCATCTCGCCTGGAGGGGAGAACCTCCTGGATTTTCTCCAGTTGCGGCAGGTCTTCTCGAGTTACGACGGGGACCTCAGGGACCCGCTCTGGTGGCCTCAGGAAAGGCCAGTCCCCATGCGAGTTGCTAGGGGACCTCTCGGGATTCCTCTGCCGTCCATGCCGGGGCCTCAGTCCTTGTGTGGAGTCGGGGCCGGAACCTGAGGATTCCTCTCCAGTGTTGCCATGGATCTTGGGGTGCTTCTGAGTCTCCCCAGGGGAGTCAGGCCTCGTCTCGAATGGGGGCATGCACGTGCGCTTTCCTCCCGAGCTGCAGCAGTAGTGTCACGCTTCCTGTCACGTGGATCTAGGGATCTGTGGCTTTCCCTCGAGGCTGTCCCTCGAGGCTTTCCCACGAGGCTTTCCCACAGGGCTGTGCCACGTGCCACGTTGGTGTGAGTCGATCCTCGGCGTGAAAGACGAGCCGGTGAAGGGAAAAGAGGTTCCTCTGGAATGGACTGAGACATCTGGGGGACTCTTGGAATGGTGGCACGACCCTGGAGTTCCTCTCGCCGTTCCTGTTGAGAGGGCCTCCTCTTGAGATGCGACGTGAACGCCGGGAGCTCTTTCCTGACGAAGCAGGGAAAGGATCCCTCATCTCGAACTACGAGGAGGAAACGGGGCTCCTCTGGATGTGGGCGGGACCCTCGTGATTCCTCTCGAGAGGAGACGGCTAGGTCGGGGAACTTCTTGATTTGCACCAAGGGTGTGAAGGACCCTTTCGAAGTTCCAGAGGTGAGGTGTGATCAGCCTCGAGACGCCTCAGCGGAAATGGGCCTCATCTCGCCTGGAGGGGAGAACCTCCTGGATTTTCTCGAGTTGCGGCAGGTCTTCTCGAGTTACGACGGGGACCTCAGGGACCCGCTCTGGTGGCCTCAGGAAAGGCCAGTCCCCATGCGAGTTGCTAGGGGACCTCTCGGGATTCCTCTGCCGTCCATGCCGGGGCCTCAGTCCTTGTGTGGAGTCGGGGCCGGAACCTGAGGATTCCTCTCCAGTGTTGCCATGGATCTTGGGGTGCTTCTGAGTCTCCCCAGGGGAGTCAGGCTTCGTCTCGAGTGGGGGCATGCACGTGCGCTTTCCTCCCGAGCTGCAGCAGTAGTGTCACGCTTCCTGTCACGTGGATCAAGGGATCTGTGGCTTTCCCTCGGGGCTGTCCCTCGAGGCTTTCCCACGAGGCTTTCCCACAGGGCTGTGCCACGTGCCACCTTGGTGTGAGTCGATCCTCGGCGTGAAAGACGAGCCGGTGAAGGGAAAAGAGGTTCCTCTGGAATGGTCTGATACATCTGGGGGACTTTTGGAATGGTGGCACGACCCTGGAGTTCCTCTCGCCGTTCCTGTTGAGAGGGCCTCCTCTTGAGATGCGATGGGAACGCCGGGAACTCTTTCCCGACGAAGCAGGGAAAGGATCCCTCATCTCGAGCTACGAGGCGGAAACGGGGCTCCTCTGGATGTGGGCGGGACCCTCGTGATTCCTCTCGAGTGGAGACGGGTATGTCGGGGAACTTCTTACCCTTTCGAAGTTCCAGAGGTGAGGTGTGATCAGCCTCGAGACGCCTCAGCGGAAATGGGCCTCATCTCGCCTGGAGGGGAGAACCTCCTGGATTTTCTCGAGTTGTGGCAGGTCTTCTCGAGTTACGACGGGGACCTCAGGGACCCGCTCTGGTGGCCTCAGGAAAGGCCAGTCCCCATGCGAGTTGCTAGGGGACCTCTCGGGATTCCTCTCCCGTCCATGCCGGGGGCTCAGTCCTTGTGTGGAGTCGGGGCCGGAACCTGAGGATTCCTCTCCAGTGTTGCCATGGATCTTGGGGTGCTTCTGAGTCTCCCCAGGGGAGTCAGGCCTCGTTCGAGTGGGGGCATGCACGTGCGCTTTCCTCCCGAGCTGCAGCAGTAGTGTCACGCTTCCTGTCACGTGGATCAAGGGATCTGTGGCTTTCCCTCGAGGCTGTCCCTCGAGGCTTTCCCACGAGGCTTTCCCACAGGGCTGTGCCACGTGCCACCTTGGTGTGAGTCGATCCTCGGCGTGAAAGACGAGCCGGTGAAGGGAAAAGAGGTTCCTCTGGAATGGACTGAGACATCTGGGGGACTCTTGGAATGGTGGCACGACCCTGGAGTTCCTCTCGCCTTTCCTGTTGAGAGGGCCTCCTCTTGAGATGCGACGGGAACGCCGGGAACTCTTTCCTGACGAAGCAGGGAAAGGATCCCTCATCTCGAGCTACGAGGAGGAAACGGGGCTCCTCTGGATGTGGGTGGGACCCTCGTGATTCCTCTCGAGTGGAGACGGCTAGGTCGGGGAACTTCTTGATTTGCACCAAGGGTGTGAAGGACCCTTTCGAAGTTCCAGAGGTGAGGTGTGATCAGCCTCGAGACACCTCAGCGGAAATGGGCCTCATCTCGCCTGGAGGGGAGAACCTCCTGGATTTTCTCCAGTTGCGGCAGGTCTTCTCGAGTTACGACGGGGACCTCAGGGACCCGCTCTGGTGGCCTCAGGAAAGGCCAGTCCCCATGCGAGTTGCTAGGGGACCTCTCGGGATTCCTCTCCCGTCCATGCCGGGGCCTCAGTCCTTGTGTGGAGTCGGGGCCGGAACCTGAGGATTCCTCTCCAGTGTTGCCATGAATCTTGGGGTGCTTCTGAGTCTCCCCAGGGGAGTCAGGCCTCGTCTCGAGTGGGGGCATGCACGTGCGCTTTCCTCCCGAGCTGCAGCAGTAGTGTCACTCTTCCTGTCACGTGGATCAAGGGATCTGTGGCTTTCCCTCGAGGCTGTCCCTCGAGGCTTTCCCACGAGGCTTTCCCACAGGGCTGTGCCACGTGCCACCTTGGTGTGAGTCGATCCTCGGTGTGAAAGACGAGCCGGTGAAGGTAAAAGAGGTTCCTCTGGAATGGACTGAGACATCTGGGGGACTCTTGGAATGGTGGCACGACCCTGGAGTTCCTCTCGCCGTTCCTGTTGAGAGGGCCTCCTCTTGAGATGCGACGGGAACGCCGGGAACTCTTTCCCGACGAAGCAGGGAAAGGATCCCTCATCTCGAGCTACGAGGCGGAAACGGGGCTCCTCTGGATGTGGGCGGGACCCTCGTGATTCCTCTCGAGTGGAGACGGGTATGTCGGGGAACTTCTTGATTTGCACCAAGGGTGTGAAGGACCCTTTCGAAGTTCCAGAGGTGAGGTGTGATCAGCCTCGAGACGCCTCAGCGGAAATGGGCCTCCTCTCGCCTGGAGGGGAGAACCTCCTGGATTTTCTCCAGTTGCGGCAGGTCTTCTCGAGTTACGACGGGGACCTCAGGGACCCGCTCTGGTGGCCTCAGGAAAGGCCAGTCCCCATGCGAGTTGCTAGGGGACCTCTCGGGATTCCTCTCCCGTCCATGCCGGGGCCTCAGTCCTTGTGTGGAGTCGGGGCCGGAACCTGAGGATTCCTCTCCAGTGTTGCCATGAATCTTGGGGTGCTTCTGAGTCTCCCCAGGGGAGTCAGGCCTCGTCTCGAGTGGGGGCATGCACGTGCGCTTTCCTCCCGAGCTGCAGCAGTAGTGTCACGCTTCCTGTCACGTGGATCAAGGGATCTGTGGCTTTCCCTCGAGGCTGTCCCTCGAGGCTTTCCCACGAGGCTTTCCCACAGGGCTGTGCCACGTGCCACCTTGGTGTGAGTCGATCCTCGGTGTGAAAGACGAGCCGGTGAAGGGAAAAGAGGTTCCTCTGGAATGGACTGAGACATCTGGGGGACTCTTGGAATGGTGGCACGACCCTGGAGTTCCTCTCGCCGTTCCTGTTGAGAGGGCCTCCTCTTGAGATGCGACGGGAACGCCGGGAACTCTTTCCCGACGAAGCAGGGAAAGGATCCCTCATCTCGAGCTACGAGGCGGAAACGGGGCTCCTCTGGATGTGGGCGGGACCCTCGTGATTCCTCTCGAGTGGAGACGGGTATGTCGGGGAACTTCTTGATTTGCACCAAGGGTGTGAAGGACCCTTTCGAAGTTCCAGAGGTGAGGTGTGATTAGCCTCGAGACGCCTCAGCGGAAATGGGCCTCATCTCGCCTGGAGGGGAGAACCTCCTGGATTTTCTCGAGTTGTGGCAGGTCTTCTCGAGTTACGACGGGGACCTCAGGGACCCGCTCTGGTGGCCTCAGGAAAGGCCAGTCCCCATGCGAGTTGCTAGGGGACCTCTCGGGATTCCTCTCCCGTCCATGCCGGGGCCTCAGTCCTTGTGTGGAGTCGGGGCCGGAACCTGAGGATTCCTCTCCAGTGTTGCCATGGATCTTGGGGTGCTTCTGAGTCTCCCCAGGGGAGTCAGGCCTCGTCTCGAGTGGGGGCATGCACGTGCGCTTTCCTCCCGAGCTGCAGCAGTAGTGTCACGCTTCCTGTCACGTGGATCAAGGGACCTGTGGCTTTCCCTCGAGGCTGTCCCTCGAGGCTTTCTCACGAGGCTTTCCCACAGGGCTGTGCCACGTGCCACCTTGGTGTGAGTCGATCCTCGGCGTGAAAGACGAGCCGGTGAAGGGAAAAGAGGTTCCTCTGGAATGGACTGAGACATCTGGGGGACTCTTGGAATGGTGGCACGACCCTGGAGTTCCTCTCGCCGTTCCTGTTGAGAGGGCCTCCTCTTGAGATGCGACGGGAACGCCGGGAACTCTTTCCCGACGAAGCAGGGAAAGGATCCCTCATCTCGAGCTACGAGGAGGAAACGGGGCTCCTCTGGATGTGGGCGGGACCCTCGTGATTCCTCTCGAGTGGAGACGGCTAGGTCGGGGAACTTCTTGATTTGCACCAAGGGTGTGAAGGACCCTTTCGAAGTTCCAGAGGTGAGGTGTGATCAGCCTCGAGACGCCTCAGCCGAAATGGGCCTCATCTCGCCTGGAGGGGAGAACCTCCTGGATTTTCTCCAGTTGCGGCAGGTCTTCTCGAGTTACGACGGGGACCTCAGGGACCCGGTCTGGTGGCCTCAGGAAAGGCCAGTCCCCATGCGAGTTGCTAGGGGACCTCTCGGGATTCCTCTCCCGTCCATGCCGGGGGCTCAGTCCTTGTGTGGAGTCGGGGCCGGAACCTGAGGATTACTCTCCAGTGTTGCCATGGATCTTGGGGTGCTTCTGAGTCTCCCCAGGGGAGTCAGGCCTCGTCTCGAGTGGGGGCATGCACGTGCGCTTTCCTCCCGAGCTGCAGCAGTAGTGTCACGCTTCCTGTCACGTGGATCAAGGGATCTGTGGCTTTCCCTCGAGGCTGTCCCTCGAGGCTTTCCCACGAGGCTTTCCCACAGGGCTGTGCCACGTGCCACCTTGGTGTGAGTCGATCCTCGGCGTGAAAGACGAGCCGGTGAAGGGAAAAGAGGTTCCTCTGGAATGGACTGAGACATCTGGGGGACTCTTGGAATGGTGGCACGACCCTGGAGTTCCTCTCGCCTTTCCTGTTGAGAGGGCCTCCTCTTGAGATGCGACGGGAACGCCGGGAACTCTTTCCTGACGAAGCAGGGAAAGGATCCCTCATCTCGAGCTACGAGGAGGAAACGGGGCTCCTCTGGATGTGGGTGGGACCCTCGTGATTCCTCTCGAGTGGAGACGGCTAGGTCGGGGAACTTCTTGATTTGCACCAAGGGTGTGAAGGACACTTTCGAAGTTCCAGAGGTGAGGTGTGATCAGCCTCGAGACGCCTCAGCGGAAATGGGCCTCATCTCGCCTGGAGGGGAGAACCTCCTGGATTTTCTCCAGTTGAGGCAGGTCTTCTCGAGTTACGACGGGGACCTCAGGGACCCGCTCTGGTGGCCTCAGGAAAGGCCAGTCCCCATGCGAGTTGCTAGGGGACCTCTCGGGATTCCTCTCCCGTCCATGCCGGGGCCTCAGTCCTTGTGTGGAGTCGGGGCCGGAACCTGAGGATTCCTCTCCAGTGTTGCCATGGATCTTGGGGTGCTTCTGAGTCTCCCCAGGGGAGTCAGGCCTCGTCTCGAGTGGGGGCATGCACGTGCGCTTTCCTCCCGAGCTGCAGCAGTAGTGTCACGCTTCCTGTCACGTGGATCAAGGGACCTGTGGCTTTCCCTCGAGGCTGTCCCTCGAGGCTTTCCCACGAGGCTTTCCCACAGGGCTGTGCCACGTGCCACCTTGGTGTGAGTCGATCCTCGGCGTGAAAGACGAGCCGGTGAAGGGAAAAGAGGTTCCTCTGGAATGGACTGAGACATCTGGGGGACTCTTGGAATGGTGGCACGACCCTGGAGTTCCTCTCGCCGTTCCTGTTGAGAGGGCCTCCTCTTGAGATGCGACGGGAACGCCGGGAACTCTTTCCCGACGAAGCAGGGAAAGGATCCCTCATCTCGAGCTACGAGGAGGAAACGGGGCTCCTCTGGATGTGGGCGGGACCCTCGTGATTCCTCTCGAGTGGAGACGGCTAGGTCGGGGAACTTCTTGATTTGCACCAAGGGTGTGAAGGACCCTTTCGAAGTTCCAGAGGTGAGGTGTGATCAGCCTCGAGACGCCTCAGCGGAAATGGGCCTCATCTCGCCTGGAGGGGAGAACCTCCTGGATTTTCTCCAGTTGCGGCAGGTCTTCTCGAGTTACGACGGGGACCTCAGGGACCCGCTCTGGTGGCCTCAGGAAAGGCCAGTCCCCATGCGAGTTGCTAGGGGACCTCTCGGGATTCCTCTCCCGTCCATGCCGGGGGCTCAGTCCTTGTGTGGAGTCGGGGCCGGAACCTGAGGATTCCTCTCCAGTGTTGCCATGGATCTTGGGGTGCTTCTGAGTCTCCCCAGGGGAGTCAGGCCTCGTCTCGAGTGGGGGCATGCACGTGCGCTTTCCTCCCGAGCTGCAGCAGTAGTGTCACGCTTCCTGTCACGTGGATCAAGGGATCTGTGGCTTTCCCTCGAGGCTGTCCCTCGAGGCTTTCCCACGAGGCTTTCCCACAGGGCTGTGCCACGTGCCACCTTGGTGTGAGTCGATCCTCGGCGTGAAAGACGAGCCGGTGAAGGGAAAAGAGGTTCCTCTGGAATGGACTGAGACATCTGGGGGACTCTTGGAATGGTGGCACGACCCTGGAGTTCCTCTCGCCTTTCCTGTTGAGAGGGCCTCCTCTTGAGATGCGACGGGAACGACGGGAACTCTTTCCCGACGAAGCAGGGAAAGGATCCCTCATCTCGAGCTACGAGGAGGAAACGGGGCTCCTCTGGATGTGGGCGGGACCCTCGTGATTCCTCTCGAGTGGAGAAGGGTATGTCGGGGAACTTCTTGATTTGCACCAAGGGTGTGAAGGACCCTTTCGAAGTTCCAGAGGTGAGGTGTGATCAGCCTCGAGACGCCTCAGCGGAAATGGGCCTCATCTCGCCTGGAGGGGAGAACCTCCTGGATTTTCTCCAGTTGCGGCAGGTCTTCTCGAGTTACGACGGGGACCTCAGGGACCCGCTCTGGTGGCCTCAGGAAAGGCCAGTCCCCATGCGAGTTGCTAGGGGACCTCTCGGGATTCCTCTCCCATCCATGCCGGGGGCTCAGTCCTTGTGTGGAGTCGGGGCCGGAACCTGAGGATTCCTCTCCAGTGTTGCCATGGATCTTGGGGTGCTTCTGAGTCTCCCCAGGGGAGTCAGGCCTCGTCTCGAGTGGGGGCATGCACGTGCGCTTTCCTCCCGAGCTGCAGCAGTAGTGTCACGCTTCCTGTCACGTGGATCAAGGGATCTGTGGCTTTCCCTCGAGGCTGTCCCTCGAGGCTTTCCCACGAGGCTTTCCCACAGGGCTGTGCCACGTGCCACCTTGGTGTGAGTCGATCCTCGGCATGAAAGACGAGCCGGTGAAGGGAAAAGAGGTTCCTCTGGAATGGACTGAGACATCTGGGGGACTCTTGGAATGGTGGCACGACCCTGGAGTTCCTCTCGCCTTTCCTGTTGAGAGGGCCTCCTCTTGAGATGCGACGGGAACGCCGGGAACTCTTTCCTGACGAAGCAGGGAAAGGATCCCTCATCTCGAGCTACGAGGAGGAAACGGGGCTCCTCTGGATGTGGGTGGGACCCTCGTGATTACTCTCGAGTGGAGACGGCTAGGTCGGGTAACTTCTTGATTTGCACCAAGGGTGTGAAGGACCCTTTCGAAGTTCCAGAGGTGAGGTGTGATCAGCCTCGAGACGCCTCAGCGGAAATGGGCCTCATCTCGCCTGGAGGGGAGAACCTCCTGGATTTTCTCCAGTTGAGGCAGGTCTTCTCGAGTTACGACGGGGACCTCAGGGACCCGCTCTGGTGGCCTCAGGAAAGGCCAGTCCCCATGCGAGTTGCTAGGGGACCTCTCGGGATTCCTCTCCCGTCCATGCCGGGGCCTCAGTCCTTGTGTGGAGTCGGGGCCGGAACCTGAGGATTCCTCTCCAGTGTTGCCATGGATCTTGGGGTGCTTCTGAGTCTCCCCAGGGGAGTCAGGCCTCGTCTCGAGTGGGGGCATGCACGTGCGCTTTCCTCCCGAGCTGCAGCAGTAGTGTCACGCTTCCTGTCACGTGGATCAAGGGATCTGTGGCTTTCCCTCGAGGCTGTCCCTCGAGGCTTTCCCACGAGGCTTTCCCACAGGGCTGTGCCACGTGCCACCTTGGTGTGAGTCGATCCTCGGCGTGAAAGACGAGCCGGTGAAGGGAAAAGAGGTTCCTCTGGAATGGACTGAGACATCTGGGGGACTCTTGGAATGGTGGCACGACCCTGGAGTTCCTCTCGCCGTTCCTGTTGAGAGGGCCTCCTCTTGAGATGCGACGGGAACGCCGGGAACTCTTTCCCGACGAAGCAGGGAAAGGATCCCTCATCTCGAGCTACGAGGCGGAAACGGGGCTCCACTGGATGTGGGCGGGACCCTCGTGATTCCTCTCGAGTGGAGACGGCTAGGTCGGGGAACTTCTTGATTTGCACCAAAGGTGTGAAGGACCCTTTCGAAGTTGCAAAGGTGAGGTGTGATCAGCCTCGAGACGCCTCAGCGGAAATGGGCCTCATCTCGCCTGGAGGGGAGAACCTCCTGGATTTTCTCGAGTTGTGGCAGGTCTTCTCGAGTTACGACGGGGACCTCAGGGACCCGCTCTGGTGGCCTCAGGAAAGGCCAGACCCCATGCGAGTTGCTAGGGGACCTCTCGGGATTCCTCTCCCGTCCATGCCGGGGCCTCAGTCCTTGTGTGGAGTCGGGGCCAGAACCTGAGGATTCCTCTCCAGTGTTGCCATGGATCTTGGGGTGCTTCTGAGTCTCCCCAGGGGAGTCAGGCCTCGTCTCGAGTGGGGGCATGCACGTGCACTTTCCTCCCGAGCTGCAGCAGTAGTGTCACGCTTCCTGTCACGTGGATCAAGGGACCTGTGGCTTTCCCTCGAGGCTGTCCCTCGAGGCTTTCCCACGAGGCTTTCCCACAGGGCTGTGCCACGTGCCACCTTGGTGTGAGTCGATCCTCGGCGTGAAAGACGAGCCGGTGAAGGGAAAAGAGGTTCCTCTGGAATGGACTGAGACATCTGGGGGACTCTTGGAATGGTGGCACGACCCTGGAGTTCCTCTCGCCGTTCCTGTTGAGAGGGCCTCCTCTTGAGATGCGACGGGAACGCCGGGAACTCTTTCCCGAAGAAGCAGGGAAAGGATCCCTCATCTCGAGCTACAAGGCGGAAACGGGGCTGCTCTGGATGTGGGCGGGACCCTCGTGATTCCTCTCGAGTGGAGACGGGTATGTCGGGGAACTTCTTGATTTGCACCAAGGGTGTGAAGGACCCTTTCGAAGTTCCAGAGGTGAGGTGTGATCAGCCTCAAGACGCCTCAGTGGAAATGGGCCTCATCTCGCCTGGAGGGGAGAACCTCCTGGATTTTCTCGAGTTGCGGCAGGTCTTCTCGAGTTACGACGGGGACCTCAGGGACCCGCTCTGGTGGCCTCAGGAAAGGCCAGTCCCCATGCGAGTTGCTAGGGGACCTCTCGGGATTCCTCTCCCGTCCATGCCGGGGCCTCAGTCCTTGTGTGTAGTCGGGGCTGTTACCTGACGATTCCTCTCCAGTGTTGCCATGGATCTTGGGGTGCTTCTGAGTCTCCCCAAGGGAGTCAGGCCTCGTCTCGAGTTGGGGCATGCACGTGCGCTTTCCTCCCGAGCTGCAGCAGTAGTGTCACGCTTCCTGTCACGTGGATCAAGGGATCTGTGGCTTTCCCTCGAGGCTGTCCCTCGAGGCTTTCCCACGAGGCTATCCCACAGGGCTGTGCCACGTGCCACGTTGGTGTGAGTCGATCCTCGGCGTGAAAGACGAGCCGGTGAAGGGAAAAGAGGTTCCTCTGGAATGGACTGAGACATCTGGGGGACTCTTGGAATGGTGGCACGACCCTGGAGTTCCTCTCGCCGTTCCTGTTGAGAGGGCCTCCTCTTGAGATGCGACGGGAACGCCGGGAACTCTTTCCCGACGAAGTAGGGAAAGGATCCCTCATCTCGAGCTACGAGGCGGAAACGGGGCTCCTCTGGATGTGGGCGGGACCCTCATGATTCCTCTCGAGTGGAGACGGCTATGTCGGGGAACTTCTTGATTTGCACCAAGGGTGTGAAGGACCCTTTCGAAGTTCCAGAGGTGAGGTGTGATCAGCCTCGAGACGCCTCAGCGGAAATGGGCCTCATCTCGCCTGGAGGGGAGAACCTCCTGGATTTTCTCGAGTTGCGGCAGGTCTTCTCGAGTTACGACGGGGACCTCAGGGACCCGGTCTGGTGGCCTCAGGAAAGGCCAGTCCCCATGCGAGTTGCTAGGGGACCTCTCGGGATTCCTCTCCCGTCCATGCCGGGGCCTCAGTCCTTGTGTGGAGTCGGGGACGGAACCTGAGGATTCCTCTCCAGTGTTGCCATGGATCTTGGGGTGCTTCTGAGTCTCCCCAGGGGAGTCAGGCCTCGTCTCGAGTGGGGGCATGCACGTGCGCTTTCCTCCGGAGCTGCAGCAGTAGTGTCACGCTTCCTGTCACGTGGATTAAGGGATCTGTGGCTTTCCCTCGAGGCTGTCCCTCGAGGCTTTCCCACGAGGCTTTCCCACAGGGCTGTGCCACGTGCCACCTTGGTGTGAGTCGATCCTCGGCGTGAAAGACGAGCCGGTGAAGGGAAAAGAGGTTCCTCTGGAATGGACTGAGACATCTGGGGGACTCTTGGAATGGTGGCACGACCCTGGAGTTCCTCTCGCCGTTCCTGTTGAGAGGGCCTCCTCTTGAGATGCGACGGGAACGCCGGGAACTCTTTCCCGACGAAGCAGGGAAAGGATCCCTCATCTCGAGCTACGAGGCGGAAACGGGGCTCCTCTGGATGTGGGCGGGACCCTCGTGATTTCTCTCGAGTTTAGACGGGTATGTTGGGGAACTTCTTGATTTGCACCAAGGGTGTGAAGGACCCTTTCGAAGTTCCAGAGGTGAGGTGTGATCAGCCTCGAGACGCCTCAGCGGAAATGGGCCTCATCTCGCCTGGAGGGGAGAACCTCCTGGATTTTCTCCAGTTGCGGCAGGTCTTCTCGAGTTACGACGGGGACCTCAGGGACCCGCTCTGGTGGCCTCAGGAAAGGCCAGTCCCCATGCGAGTTGCTAGGGGACCTCTCGGGATTCCTCTCCCGTCCATGCCGGGGCCTCAGTCCTTGTGTGGAGTCGGGGCCGGAACCTGAGGATTCCTCTCCAGTGTTTCAATGGATCTTGGGGTGCTTCTGAGTCTCCCCAGGGGAGTCAGGCCTCGTCTCGAGTGGGGCCATGCACGTGCGCTTTCCTCCCGTGCTGCAGCAGTAGTGTCACGCTTCCTGTCACGTGGATCAAGGGATCTGTGGCTTTCCCTCGAGGCTGTCCCTCGAGGCTTTCCCCACGAGGCTTTCCCACAGGGCTGTGCCACGTGCCACGTTGGTGTGAGTCGATCCTCGGCGTGAAAGACGAGCCGGTGAAGGGAAAAGAGGTTCCTCTGGAATGGACTGAGACATCTGGGGGACTCTTGGAATGGTGGCACGACCCTGGAGTTCCTCTCGCCGTTCCTGTTGAGAGGGCCTCCTCTTGAGATGCGACGGGAACGCCGGGAACTCTTTCCCGACGAAGCAGGGAAAGGATCCCTCATCTCGAGCTACGAGGCGGAAACGGGGCTCCTCTGGATGTGGGCGGGACCCTCATGATTCCTCTCGAGTGGAGACGGCTATGTCGGGGAACTTCTTGATTTGCACCAAGGGTGTGAAGGACCCTTTCGAAGTTCCAGAGGTGAGGTGTGATCAGCCTCGAGACGCCTCAGCGGAAATGGGCCTCATCTCGCCTGGAGGGGAGAACCTCCTGGATTTTCTCGAGTTGCGGCAGGTCTTCTCGAGTTACGACGGGGACCTCAGGGACCCGCTCTGGTGGCCTCAGGAAAGGCCAGTCCCCATGCGAGTTGCTAGGGGACCTCTCGGGATTCCTCTCCCGTCCATGCCGGGGCCTCAGTCCTTGTGTGGAGTCGGGGCCGGAACCTGAGGATTCCTCTCCAGTGTTGCCATGGATCTTGGGGTGCTTCTGAGTCTCCCCAGGGGAGTCAGGCCTCGTCTCGAGTGGGGGCATGCACGTGCGCTTTCCTCCCGAGCTGCAGCAGTAGTGTCACGCTTCCTGTCACGTGGATCAAGGGATCTGTGGCTTTCCCTCGAGGCTGTCCCTCGAGGCTTTCCCACGAGGCTTTCCCACAGGGCTGTGCCACGTGCCACCTTGGTGTGAGTCGATCCTCGGTGTGAAAGACGAGCCGGTGAAGGGAAAAGAGGTTCCTCTGGAATGGACTGAGACATCTGGGGGACTCTTGGAATGGTGGCACGACCCTGGAGTTCCTCTCGCCGTTCCTATTGAGAGGGCCTCCTCTTGAGATGCGACGGGAACGCCGGGAACTCTTTCCCGACGAAGCAGGGAAAGGATCCCTCATCTCGAGCTACGAGGCGGAAACGGGGCTCCTCTGGATGTGGGCGGGACCCTCGTGATTCCTCTCGAGTGGAGACGGCTAGGTAGGGGAACTTCTTGATTTGCACCAAGGGTGTGAAGGACCCTTTCGAAGTTCCAGAGGTGAGGTGTGATCAGCCTCGAGACGCCTCAGCGGAAATGGGCCTCATCTCGCCTGGAGGGGAGAACCTCCTGGATTTTCTCGAGTTGCGGCAGGTCTTCTCGAGTTACGACGGGGACCTCAGGGACCCGCTCTGGTGGCCTCAGGAAAGGCCAGTCCCCATGCGAGTTGCTAGGGGACCTCTCGGGATTCCTCTCCCGTCCATGCCGGGGGCTCAGTCCTTGTGTGGAGTCGGGGCCGGAACCTGAGGATTCCTCTCCAGTGTTGCCATGGATCTTGGGGTGCTTCTGAGTCTCCCCAGGGGAGTCAGGCCTCGTCTCGAGTGGGGGCATGCACGTGCGCTTTCCTCCCGAGCTGCAGCAGTAGTGTCACGCTTCCTGTCACGTGGATCAAGGGATCTGTGGCTTTCCCTCGAGGCTGTCCCTCGAGGCTTTCCCACGAGGCTTTCCCACAGGGCTATGCCACGTGCCACCTTGGTGTGAGTCGATCCTCGGCGTGAAAGACGAGCCGGTGAAGGGAAAAGAGGTTCCTCTGGAATGGACTGAGACATCTGGGGGACTCTTGGAATGGTGGCACGACCCTGGAGTTCCTCTCGCCTTTCCTGTTGAGAGGGCCTCCTCTTGAGATGCGACGGGAACGCCGGGAACTCTTTCCTGACGAAGCAGGGAAAGGATCCCTCATCTCGAGCTACGAGGAGGAAACGGGGCTCCTCTGGATGTGGGTGGGACCCTCGTGATTCCTCTCGAGTGGAGACGGCTAGGTCGGGGAACTTCTTGATTTGCACCAAGGGTGTGAAGGACCCTTTCGAAGTTCCGAGGTGAGGTGTGATCAGCCTCGAGACGCCTCAGCGGAAATGGGCCTCATCTCGCCTGGAGGGGAGAACCTCCTGGATTTTCTCGAGTTGCGGCAGGTCTTCTCGAGTTACGACGGGGACCTCAGGGACCCGCTCTGGTGGCCTCAGGAAAGGCCAGTCCCCATGCGAGTTGCTAGGGGACCTCTCGGGATTCCTCTGCCGTCCATGCCGGGGCCTCAGTCCTTGTGTGGAGTCGGGGCCGGAACCTGAGGATTCCTCTCCAGTGTTGCCATGGATCTTGGGGTGCTTCTGAGTCTCCCCAGGGGAGTCAGGCCTCGTCTCGAGTGGGGGCATGCACGTGCGCTTTCCTCCCGAGCTGCAGCAGTAGTGTCACGCTTCCTGTCACGTGGATCAAGGGACCTGTGGCTTTCCCTCGAGGCTGTCCCTCGAGGCTTTCCCACGAGGCTTTCCCACAGGGCTGTGCCACGTGCCACCTTGGTGTGAGTCGATCCTCGGCGTGAAAGACGAGCCGGTGAAGGGAAAAGAGGTTCCTCTGGAATGGACTGAGACATCTGGGGGACTCTTGGAATGGTGGCACGACCCTGGAGTTCCTCTCGCCGTTCCTGTTGAGAGGGCCTCCTCTTGAGTTGCGACGGGAACGCCGGGAACTCTTTCCCGACGAAGCAGGGAAAGGA
The DNA here is from genome assembly GCF_023091745.1 of Budorcas taxicolor. Classification (NCBI taxonomy): domain Eukaryota; kingdom Metazoa; phylum Chordata; class Mammalia; order Artiodactyla; family Bovidae; genus Budorcas; species Budorcas taxicolor. The sequence continues at coordinate 33,899 of NW_026291718.1, forward strand.
TCCCTCATCTCGAGCTACGAGGAGGAAACGGGGCTCCTCTGGATGTGGGCGGGACCCTCGTGATTCCTCTCGAGTGGAGACGGGTATGTCGGGGAACTTCTTGATTTGCACCAAGGGTGTGAAGGACCCTTTCGAAGTTCCAGAGGTGAGGTGTGATCAGCCTCGAGACGCCTCAGCGGAAATGGGCCTCATCTCGCCTGGAGGGGAGAACCTCCTGGATTTTCTCGAGTTGCGGCAGGTCTTCTCGAGTTACGACGGGGACCTCAGGGACCCGCTCTGGTGGCCTCAGGAAAGGCCAGTCCCCATGCGAGTTGCTAGGGGACCTCTCGGGATTCCTCTCCCGTCCATGCCGGGGGCTCAGTCCTTGTGTGGAGTCGGGGCCGGAACCTGAGGATTCCTCTCCAGTGTTGCCATGGATCTTGGGGTGCTTCTGAGTCTCCCGAGGGGAGTCAGGTCTCGTCTCGAGTGGGGGCATGCACGTGCGCTTTCCTCCCGAGCTGCAGCAGTAGTGTCACGCTTCCTGTCACGTGGATCAAGGGATCTGTGGCTTTCCCTCGAGGCTGTCCCTCGAGGCTTTCCCACGAGGCTTTCCCACAGGGCTGTGCCACGTGCCACCTTGGTGTGAGTCGATCCTCGGCGTGAAAGACGAGCCGCTGAAGGGAAAAGAGGTTCCTCTGGAATGGACTGAGACATCTGGGGGACTCTTGGAATGGTGGCACGACCCTGGAGTTCCTCTCGCCTTTCCTGTTGAGCGGGCCTCCTCTTGAGATGCGACGGGAACGCCGGGAACTCTTTCCTGACGAAGCAGGGAAAGGATCCCTCATCTCGAGCTACGAGGAGGAAACGGGGCTCCTCTGGATGTGGGTGGGACCCTCGTGATTCCTCTCGTGTGGAGACGGCTAGGTCGGGGAACTTCTTGATTTGCACCAAGGGTGTGAAGGACCCTTTCGAAGTTCCAGAGGTGAGGTGTGATCAGCCTCGAGACGCCTCAGCGGAAATGGGCCTCATCTCGCCTGGAGGGGAGAACCTCCTGGATTTTCTCCAGTTGAGGCAGGTCTTCTCGAGTTACGACGGGGACCTCAGGGACCCGCACTGGTGGCCTCAGGAAAGGCCAGTCCCCATGCGAGTTGCTAGGGGACCTCTCGGGATTCCTCTCCCGTCCATGCCGGGGCCTCAGTCCTTGTGTGGAGTCGGGGCCGGAACCTGAGGATTCCTCTCGAGTGTTGCCATGAATCTTGGGGTGCTTCTGAGTCTCCCCAGGGGAGTCAGGCCTCGTCTCGAGTGGGGGCATGCACGTGCGCTTTCCTCCTGAGCTGCAGCAGTAGTGTCACGCTTCCTGTCACGTGGATCAAGGGATCTGTGGCTTTCCCTCGAGGCTGTCCCTCGAGGCTTTCCCACGAGGCTTTCCCACAAGGCTGTGCCACGTGCCACCTTGGTGTGAGTCGATCCTCGGTGTGAAAGACGAGCCGGTGAAGGGAAAAGAGGTTCCTCTGGAATGGACTGAGACATCTGGGGGACTCTTGGAATGGTGGCACGACCCTGGAGTTCCTCTCGCCGTTCCTGTTGAGAGGGCCTCCTCTTGAGATGCGACGGGAACGCCGGGAACTCTTTCCCGACGAAGCAGGGAAAGGATCCCTCATCTCGACCTACGAGGCGGAAACGGGGCTCCTCTGGATGTGGGCGGGACCCTCGTGATTCCTCTCGAGTGGAGACGGGTATGTCGGGGAACTTCTTGATTTGCACCAAGGGTGTGAAGGACCCTTTCGAAGTTCCAGAGGTGAGGTGTGATCAGCCTCGAGACGCCTCAGCGGAAATGGGCCTCATCTCGCCTGGAGGGGAGAACCTCCTGGATTTTCTCGAGTTGCGGCAGGTCTACTCGAGTTACGACGGGGACCTCAGGGACCCGCTCTGGTGGCCTCAGGAAAGGCCAGTCCCCATGCGAGTTGCTAGGGGACCTCTCGGGATTCCTCTCCCGTCCATGCCGGGGGCTCAGTCCTTGTGTGGAGTCGGGGCCGGAACCTGAGGATTCCTCTCCAGTGTTGCCATGGATCTTGGGGTGCTTCTGAGTCTCCCCAGGGGAGTCAGGCCTCGTCTCAAGTGGGGGCATGCACGTGCGCTTTCCTCCCGAGCTGCAGCAGTAGTGTCACGCTTCCTGTCACGTGGATCAAGGGATCTGTGGCTTTCCCTCGAGGCTGTCCCTCGAGGCTTTCCCACGAGGCTTTCCCACAGGGCTGTGCCACGTGCCACCTTGGTGTGAGTCGATCCTCGGCGTGAAAGACGAGTCGGTGAAGGGAAAAGAGGTTCCTCTGGAATGGACTGAGACATCTGGGGGACTCTTGGAATGGTGGCACGACCCTGGAGTTCCTCTCGCCTTTCCTGTTGAGAGGGCCTCCTCTTGAGATGCGACGGGAACGCCGGGAACTCTTTCCTGACGAAGCAGGGAAAGGATCCCTCATCTCGAGCTACGAGGAGGAAACGGGGCTCCTCTGGATGTGGGTGGGACCCACGTGATTCCTCTCGAGTGGAGACGGCTAGGTCGGGGAACTTCTTGATTTGCACCAAGGGTGTGAAGGACCCTTTCGAAGTTCCGAGGTGAGGTGTGATCAGCCTCGAGACGCCTCAGCGGAAATGGGCCTCATCTCGCCTGGAGGGGAGAACCTCCTGGATTTTCTCGAGTTGCGGCAGGTCTTCTCGAGTTACGACGGGGACCTCAGGGACCCGCTCTGGTGGCCTCAGGAAAGGCCAGTCCCCATGCGAGTTGCTAGGGGACCTCTCGGGATTCCTCTGCCGTCCATGCCGGGGCCTCAGTCCTTGTGTGGAGTCGGGGCCGGAACCTGAGGATTCCTCTCCAGTGTTGCCATGGATCTTGGGGTGCTTCTGAGTCTCCCCAGGGGAGTCAGGCCTCGTCTCGAGTGGGGGCATGCACGTGCGCTTTCCTCCCGAGCTGCAGCAGTAGTGTCACGCTTCCTGTCACGTGGATCAAGGGACCTGTGGCTTTCCCTCGAGGCTGTCCCTCGAGGCTTTCCCACGAGGCTTTCCCACAGGGCTGTGCCACGTGCCACCTTGGTGTGAGTCGATCCTCGGCGTGAAAGACGAGCCGGTGAAGGGAAAAGAGGTTCCTCTGGAATGGACTGAGACATCTGGGGGACTCTTGGAATGGTGGCACGACCCTGGAGTTCCTCTCGCCGTTCCTGTTGAGAGGGCCTCCTCTTGAGATGCGACGGGAACGCCGGGAACTCTTTCCCGACGAAGCAGGGAAAGGATCCCTCATCTCGAGCTACGAGGAGGAAACGGGGCTCCTCTGGATGTGGGCGGGACCCTCGTGATTCCTCTCGAGTGGAGACGGGTATGTCGGGGAACTTCTTGATTTGCACCAAGGGTGTGAAGGACCCTTTCGAAGTTCCAGAGGTGAGGTGTGATCAGCCTCGAGACGCCTCAGCGGAAATGGGCCTCATCTCGCCTGGAGGGGAGAACCTCCTGGATTTTCTCGAGTTGCGGCAGGTCTTCTCGAGTTACGACGGGGACCTCAGGGACCCGCTCTGGTGGCCTCAGGAAAGGCCAGTCCCCATGCGAGTTGCTAGGGGACCTCTCGGGATTCCTCTCCCGTCCATGCCGGGGGCTCAGTCCTTGTGTGGAGTCGGGGCCGGAACCTGAGGATTCCTCTCCAGTGTTGCCATGGATCTTGGGGTGCTTCTGAGTCTCCCGAGGGGAGTCAGGCCTCGTCTCGATTGGGGGCATGCACGTGCGCTTTCCTCCCGAGCTGCAGCAGTAGTGTCACGCTTCCTGTCACGTGGATCAAGGGATCTGTGGCTTTCCCTCGAGGCTGTCCCTCGAGGCTTTCCCACGAGGCTTTCCCACAGGGCTGTGCCACGTGCCACCTTGGTGTGAGTCGATCCTCGGCGTGAAAGACGAGCCGGTGAAGGGAAAAGAGGTTCCTCTGGAATGGACTGAGACATCTGGGGGACTCTTGGAATGGTGGCACGACCCTGGAGTTCCTCTCCCCTTTCCTGTTGAGAGGGCCTCCTCTTGAGATGCGACGGGAACGCCGGGAACTCTTTCCTGACGAAGCAGGGAAAGGATCCCTCATCTCGAGCTACGAGGAGGAAACGGGGCTCCTCTGGATGTGGGTGGGACCCTCGTGATTCCTCTCGAGTGGAGACGGCTAGGTCGGGGAACTTCTTGATTTGCACCAAGGGTGTGAAGGACCCTTTCGAAGTTCCAGAGGTGAGGTGTGATCAGCCTCGAGACGCCTCAGCGGAAATGGGCCTCATCTCGCCTGGAGGGGAGAACCTCCTGGATTTTCTCCAGTTGAGGCAGGTCTTCTCGAGTTACGACGGGGACCTCAGGGACCCGCTCTGGTGGCCTCAGGAAAGGGAAGTCCCCATGCGAGTTGCTGGGGACCTCTCGGGATTCCTCTCCCGTCCATGCCGGGGCCTCAGTCCTTGTGTGGAGTCGGGGACGGAACCTGAGGATTCCTCTCCAGTGTTGCCATGAATCTTGGGGTGCTTCTGAGTCTCCCCAGGGGAGTCAGGCCTCGTCTCGAGTGGGGGCATGCACGTGCGCTTTCCTCCCGAGCTGCAGCAGTAGTGTCACGCTTCCTGTCACGTGGATCAAGGGATCTGTGGCTTTCCCTCGAGGCTGTCCCTCGAGGCTTTCCCACGAGGCTTTCCCACATGGCTGTGCCACGTGCCACCTTGGTGTGAGTCGATCCTCGGTGTGAAAGACGAGCCGGTGAAGGGAAAAGAGGTTCCTCTGGAATGGACTGAGACATCTGGGGGACTCTTGGAATGGTGGCACGACCCTGGAGTTCCTCTCGCCGTTCCTGTTGAGAGGGCCTCCTCTTGAGATGCGACGGGAACGCCGGGAACTCTTTCCCGACGAAGCAGGGAAAGGATCCCTCATCTCGACCTACGAGGCGGAAACGGGGCTCCTCTGGATGTGGGCGGGACCCTCGTGATTCCTCTCGAGTGGAGACGGGTATGTCGGGGAACTTCTTGATTTGCACCAAGGGTGTGAAGGACCCTTTCGAAGTTCCAGAGGTGAGGTGTGATCAGCCTCGAGACGCCTCAGCGGAAATGGGCCTCATCTCGCCTGGAGGGGAGAACCTCCTGGATTTTCTCGAGTTGCGGCAGGTCTACTCGAGTTACGACGGGGACCTCAGGGACCCGCTCTGGTGGCCTCAGGAAAGGCCAGTCCCCATGCGAGTTGCTAGGGGACCTCTCGGGATTCCTCTCCCGTCCATGCCGGGGCCTCAGTCCTTGTGTGGAGTCGGGGCCGGAACCTGAGGATTCCTCTCCAGTGTTGCCATGGATCTTGGGGTGCTTCTGAGTCTCCCCAGGGGAGTCAGGCCTCGTCTCGAGTGGGGGCATGCACGTGCGCTTTCCTCCCGAGCTGCAGCAGTAGTGTCACGCTTCCTGTCACGTGGATCAAGGGATCTGTGGCTTTCCCTCGAGGCTGTCCCTCGAGGCTTTCCCACGAGGCTTTCCCACAGGGCTGTGCCACGTGCCACCTTGCTGTGAGTCGATCCTCGGCGTGAAAGACGAGCCGGTGAAGGGAAAAGAGGTTCCTCTGGAATGGACTGAGACATCTGGGGGACTCTTGGAATGGTGGCACGACCCTGGAGTTCCTCTCGCCTTTCCTGTTGAGAGGGCCTCCTCTTGAGATGCGACGGGAACGCCGGGAACTCTTTCCCGACGAAGCAAGGAAAGGATCCCTCATCTCGAGCTACAAGGCGGAAACGGGGCTCCTCTGGATGTGGGCGGGACCCTCGTGATTCCTCTCGAGTGGAGACGGGTATGTCGGGGAACTTCTTGATTTGCACCAAGGGTGTGAAGGACCCTTTCGAAGTTCCAGAGGTGAGGTGTGATCAGCCTCGAGACGCCTCAGCGGAAATGGGCCTCATCTCGCCTGGAGGGGAGAACCTCCTGGATTTTCTCCAGTTGCGGCAGGTCTTCTCGAGTTACGACGGAGACCTCAGGGACCCGCTCTGGTGGCCTCAGGAAAGGGAAGTCCCCATGCGAGTTGCTAGGGGACCTCTCGGGATTCCTCTCCCGTCCATGCCGGGGCCTCAGTCCTTGTGTGGAGTCGGGGCTGTTACCTGACGATTCCTCTCCAGTGTTGCCATGGATCTTGGGGTGCTTCTGAGTCTCCCCAAGGGAGTCAGGCCTCGTCTCGAGTTGGGGCATGCACGTGCGCTTTCCTCCCGAGCTGCAGCAGTAGTGTCACGCTTCCTGTCACGTGGATCAAGGGATCTGTGGCTTTCCCTCGAGGCTGTCCCTCGAGGCTTTCCCACGAGGCTATCCCACAGGGCTGTGCCACGTGCCACGTTGGTGTGAGTCGATCCTCGGCGTGAAAGACGAGCCGGTGAAGGGAAAAGAGGTTCCTCTGGAATGGACTGAGACATCTGGGGGACTCTTGGAATGGTGGCACGACCCTGGAGTTCCTCTCGCCGTTCCTGTTGAGAGGGCCTCCTCTTGAGATGCGACGGGAACGCCGGGAACTCTTTCCCGACGAAGTAGGGAAAGGATCCCTCATCTCGAGCTACGAGGCGGAAACGGGGCTCCTCTGGATGTGGGCGGGACCCTCATGATTCCTCTCGAGTGGAGACGGATATGTCGGGGAACTTCTTGATTTGCACCAAGGGTGTGAAGGACCCTTTCGAAGTTCCAGAGGTGAGGTGTGATCAGCCTCGAGACGCCTCAGCGGAAATGGGCCTCATCTCGCCTGGAGGGGAGAACCTCCTGGATTTTCTCCAGTTGCGGCAGGTCTTCTCGAGTTACGACGGGGACCTCAGGGACCCGGTCTGGTGGCCTCAGGAAAGGCCAGTCCCCATGCGAGTTGCTAGGGGACCTCTCGGGATTCCTCTCCCGTCCATGCCGGGGCCTCAGTCCTTGTGTGGAGTCGGGGCCGGAACCTGAGGATTCCTCTCCAGTGTTGCCATGGATCTTGGGGTGCTTCTGAGTCTCCCCAGGGGAGTCAGGCCTCATCTCGAGTGGGGGCATGCACGTGCGCTTTCCTCCCGAGCTGCAGCAGTAGTGTCACGCTTCCTGTCACGTGGATCAAGGGATCTGTGGCTTTCCCTCGAGGCTGTCCCTCGAGGCTTTCCCACGAGGCTTTCCCACAGGGCTGTGCCACGTGCCACCTTGGTGTGAGTCGATCCTCGGCGTGAAAGACGAGCCGGTGAAGGGAAAAGAGGTTCCTCTGGAATGGACTGAGACATCTGGGGGACTCTTGGAATGGTGGCACGACCCTGGAGTTCCTCTCGCCGTTCCTGTTGAGAGGGCCTCCACTTGAGATGCGACGGGAACGCCGGGAACTCTTTCCCGACGAAGCAGGGAAAGGATCCCTCATCTCGAGCTACGAGGCGGAAACGGGGCTCCTCTGGATGTGGGCGGGACCCTCGTGATTTCTCTCGAGTGGAGACGGGTATGTCGGGGAACTTCTTGATTTGCACCAAGGGTGTGAAGGACCCTTTCGAAGTTCCAGAGGTGAGGTGTGATCAGCCTCGAGACGCCTCAGCGGAAATGGGCCTCATCTCGCCTGGAGGGGAGAACCTCCTGGATTTTCTCGAGTTGCGGCAGGTCTTCTCGAGTTACGACGGGGACCTCAGGGACCCGCTCTGGTGGCCTCAGGAAAGGCCAGTCCCCATGCGAGTTGCTAGGGGACCTCTCGGGATTCCTCTCCCGTCCATGCCGGGGCCTCAGTCCTTGTGTGGAGTCGGGGCCGGAACCTGAGGATTCCTCTCCAGTGTTGCAATGGATCTTGGGGTGCTTCTGAGTCTCCCCAGGGGAGTCAGGCCTCGTCTCGAGTGGGGCCATGCACGTGCGCTTTCCTCCCGTGCTGCAGCAGTAGTGTCACGCTTCGTGTCACGTGGATCAAGGGATCTGTGGCTTTCCCTCGAGGCTGTCCCTCGAGGCTTTCCCACGAGGCTTTCCCACAGGGCTGTGCCACGTGCCACCTTGGTGTGAGTCGATCCTCGTCGTGAAAGACGAGCCGGTGAAGGGAAAAGAGGTTCCTCTGGAATGGACTGAGACATCTGGGGGACTCTTGGAATGGTTGCACGACCCTGGAGTTCCTCTCGCCGTTCCTGTTGAGAGGGCCTCCTCTTGAGATGCGACGGGAACGCCGGGAACTCTTTCCCGACGAAGCAGGGAAAGGATCCCTCATCTCGAGCTACGAGGCGGAAACGGGGCTCCTCTGGATGTGGGCGGGACCCTCGTGATTCCTCTCGAGTGGAGACGGGTATGTCGGGGAACTTCTTGATTTGCACCAAGGGTGTGAAGGACCCTTTCGAAGTTCCAGAGGTGAGGTGTGATCAGCCTCGAGACGCCTCAGCGGAAATGGGCCTCATCTCGCCTGGAGGGGAGAACCTCCTGGATTTTCTCGAGTTGCGGCAGGTCTTCTCGAGTTACGACGGAGACCTCAGGGACCCGCTCTGGTGGCCTCAGGAAAGGCCAGTCCCCATGCGAGTTGCTAGGGGACCTCTCGGGATTCCTCTCCCGTCCATGCCGGGGCCTCAGTCCTTGTGTGGAGTCGGGGCTGTTACCTGACGATTCCTCTCCAGTGTTGCCATGGATCTTGGGGTGCTTCTGAGTCTCCCCAAGGGAGTCAGGCCTCGTCTCGAGTTGGGGCATGCACGTGCGCTTTCCTCCCGAGCTGCAGCAGTAGTGTCACGCTTCCTGTCACGTGGATCAAGGGATCTGTGGCTTTCCCTCGAGGCTGTCCCTCGAGGCTTTCCCACGAGGCTTTCCCACAGGGCTGTGCCACGTGCCACCTTGGTGTGAGTCGATCCTCGGCGTGAAAGACGAGCCGGTGAAGGGAAAAGAGTTTCCTCTGGAATGGACTGAGACATCTGGGGGACTCTTGGAATGGTGGCACGACCCTGGAGTTCCTCTCGCCGTTCCTGTTGAGAGGGCCTCCTCTTGAGATGCGACGGGAACGCCGGGAACTCTTTCCCGATGAAGCAGGGAAAGGATCCCTCATCTCGAGCTACGAGGCGGAAACGGGGCTCCTCTGGATGTGGGCGGGACCCTCATGATTCCTCTCGAGTGGAGACGGCTATGTCGGGGAACTTCTTGATTTGCACCAAGGGTGTGAAGGACCCTTTCGAAGTTCCAGAGGTGAGGTGTGATCAGCCTCGAGACGCCTCAGCGGAAATGGGCCTCATCTCGCCTGGAGGGGAGAACCTCCTGGATTTTCTCGAGTTGCGGCAGGTCTTCTCGAGTTACGACGGGGACCTCAGGGACCCGGTCTGGTGGCCTCAGGAAAGGCCAGTCCCCATGCGAGTTGCTAGGGGACCTCTCGGGATTCCTCTCCCGTCCATGCCGGGGCCTCAGTCCTTGTGTGGATTCGGGGCCGGAACCTGAGGATTCCTCTCCAGTGTTGCAATGGATCTTGGGGTGCTTCTGAGTCTCCCCAGGGGAGTCAGGCCTCGTCTCGAGTGGGGCCATGCACGTGCGCTTTCCTCCCGTGCTGCAGCAGTAGTGTCACGCTTCCTGTCACGTGGATCAAGGGATCTGTGGCTTTCCCTCGAGGCTGTCCCTCGAGGCTTTCCCACGAGGCTTTCCCACAGGGCTGTGCCACGTGCCACCTTGGTGTGAGTCGATCCTCGTCGTGAAAGACGAGCCGGTGAAGGGAAAAGAGGTTCCTCTGGAATGGACTGAGACATCTGGGGGACTCTTGGAATGGTTGCACGACCCTGGAGTTCCTCTCGCCGTTCCTGTTGAGAGGGCCTCCTCTTGAGATGCGACGGGAACGCCGGGAACTCTTTCCCGACGAAGCAGGGAAAGGATCCCTCATCTCGAGCTACGAGGCGGAAACGGGGCTCCTCTGGATGTGGGCGGGACCCTCGTGATTCCTCTCGAGTGGAGACGGCTAGGTCGGGGAACTTCTTGATTTGCACCAAAGGTGTGAAGGACCCTTTCCAAGTTCCAAAGGTGAGGTGTGATCAGCCTCGAGACACCTCAGCGGAAATGGGCCTCATCTCGCCTGGAGGGGAGAACCTCCTGGATTTTCTCGAGTTGCGGCAGGTCTTCTCGAGTTACGACGGGGACCTCAGGGACCCGCTCTGGTGGCCTCAGGAAAGGCCAGTCCCCATGCGAGTTGCTTGGGGACCTCTCGGGATTCCTCTCCCGTCCATGCCGGGGCCTCAGTCCTTGTGTGGAGTCGGGGCCGGAACCTGAGGATTTCTCTACAGTGTTGCCATGGATCTTGGGGTGCTTCTGAGTCTCCCCAAGGGAGTCAGGCCTCGTCTCGAGTTGGGGCATGCACGTGCGCTTTCCTCCCGAGCTGCAGCAGTAGTGTCACGCTTCCTGTCACGTGGATCAAGGGATCTGTGGCTTTCCCTCGAGGCTGTCCCTCGAGGCTTTCCCACGAGGCTTTCCCACAGGGCTGTGCCACGTGCCACCTTGGTGGGAGTCGATCCTCGGCGTGAAAGACGAGCCGGTGAAGGGAAAAGAGGTTCCTCTGGAATGGACTGAGACATCTGGGGGACTCTTGGAATGGTGGCACGACCCTGGAGTTCCTCTCGCCGTTCCTGTTGAGAGGGCCTCCTCTTGAGATGCGACGGGAACGCCGGGAACTCTTTCCCGACGAAGCAGGGAAAGGATCCCTCATCTCGAGCTACGAGGCGGAAACGGGGCTCCTCTGGATGTGGGCGGGACCCTCGTGATTTCTCTCGAGTTTAGACGGGTATGTCGGGGAACTTCTTGATTTGCACCAAGGGTGTGAAGGACCCTTTCGAAGTTCCAGAGGTGAGGTGTGATCAGCCTCGAGACGCCTCAGCGGAAATGGGCCTCATCTCGCCTGGAGGGGAGAACCTCCTGGATTTTCTCGAGTTGCGGCAGGTCTTCTCGAGTTACGACGGGGACCTCAGGGACCCGCTCTGGTGGCCTCAGGAAAGGCCAGTCCCCATGCGAGTTGCTAGGGGACCTCTCGGGATTCCTCTGCCGTCCATGCCGGGGCCTCAGTCCTTGTGTGGAGTCGGGGCCGGAACCTGAGGATTCCTCTCCAGTGTTGCCATGGATCTTGGGGTGCTTCTGAGTCTCCCCAGGGGAGTCAGGCCTCATCTCGAGTGGGGGCATGCACGTGCGCTTTCCTCCCGAGCTGCAGCAGTAGTGTCACGCTTCCTGTCACGTGGATCAAGGGATCTGTGGCTTTCCCTCGAGGCTGTCCCTCGAGGCTTTCCCACGAGGCTTTCCCACAGGGCTGTGCCACGTGCCACCTTGGTGTGAGTCGATCCTCGGCGTGAAAGACGAGCCGGTGAAGGGAAAAGAGGTTCCTCTGGAATGGACTGAGACATCTGGGGGACTCTTGGAATGGTGGCACGACCCTGGAGTTCCTCTCGCCGTTCCTGTTGAGAGGGCCTCCACTTGAGATGCGACGGGAACGCCGGGAACTCTTTCCCGACGAAGCAGGGAAAGGATCCCTCATCTCGAGCTACGAGGCGGAAACGGGGCTCCTCTGGATGTGGGCGGGACCCTCGTGATTTCTCTCGAGTGGAGACGGGTATGTCGGGGAACTTCTTGATTTGCACCAAGGGTGTGAAGGACCCTTTCGAAGTTCCAGAGGTGAGGTGTGATCAGCCTCGAGACGCCTCAGCGGAAATGGGCCTCATCTCGCCTGGAGGGGAGAACCTCCTGGATTTTCTCGAGTTGCGGCAGGTCTTCTCGAGTTACGACGGGGACCTCAGGGACCCGCTCTGGTGGCCTCAGGAAAGGCCAGTCCCCATGCGAGTTGCTAGGGGACCTCTCGGGATTCCTCTCCCGTCCATGCCGGGGCCTCAGTCCTTGTGTGGAGTCGCGGCCGGAACCTGAGGATTCCTCTCCAGTGTTGCAATGGATCTTGGGGTGCTTCTGAGTCTCCCCAGGGGAGTCAGGCCTCGTCTCGAGTGGGGCCATGCACGTGCGCTTTCCTCCCGTGCTGCAGCAGTAGTGTCACGCTTCGTGTCACGTGGATCAAGGGATCTGTGGCTTTCCCTCGAGGCTGTCCCTCGAGGCTTTCCCACGAGGCTTTCCCACAGGGCTGTGCCACGTGCCACCTTGGTGTGAGTCGATCCTCGTCGTGAAAGACGAGCCGGTGAAGGGAAAAGAGGTTCCTCTGGAATGGACTGAGACATCTGGGGGACTCTTGGAATGGTTGCACGACCCTGGAGTTCCTCTCGCCGTTCCTGTTGAGAGGGCCTCCTCTTGAGATGCGACGGGAACGCCGGGAACTCTTTCCCGACGAAGCAGGGAAAGGATCCCTCATCTCGAGCTACGAGGCGGAAACGGGGCTCCTCTGGATGTGGGCGGGACCCTCGTGATTCCTCTCGAGTGGAGACGGGTATGTCGGGGAACTTCTTGATTTGCACCAAGGGTGTGAAGGACCCTTTCGAAGTTCCAGAGGTGAGGTGTGATCAGCCTCGAGACGCCTCAGCGGAAATGGGCCTCATCTCGCCTGGAGGGGAGAACCTCCTGGATTTTCTCGAGTTGCGGCAGGTCTTCTCGAGTTACGACGGAGACCTCAGGGACCCGCTCTGGTGGCCTCAGGAAAGGCCAGTCCCCATGCGAGTTGCTAGGGGACCTCTCGGGATTCCTCTCCCGTCCATGCCGGGGCCTCAGTCCTTGTGTGGAGTCGGGGCTGTTACCTGACGATTCCTCTCCAGTGTTGCCATGGATCTTGGGGTGCTTCTGAGTCTCCCCAAGGGAGTCAGGCCTCGTCTCGAGTTGGGGCATGCACGTGCGCTTTCCTCCCGAGCTGCAGCAGTAGTGTCACGCTTCCTGTCACGTGGATCAAGGGATCTGTGGCTTTCCCTCGAGGCTGTCCCTCGAGGCTTTCCCACGAGGCTTTCCCACAGGGCTGTGCCACGTGCCACCTTGGTGTGAGTCGATCCTCGGCGTGAAAGACGAGCCGGTGAAGGGAAAAGAGGTTCCTCTGGAATGGACTGAGACATCTGGGGGACTCTTGGAATGGTGGCACGACCCTGGAGTTCCTCTCGCCGTTCCTGTTGAGAGGGCCTCCTCTTGAGATGCGACGGGAACGCCGGGAACTCTTTCCCGACGAAGCAGGGAAAGGATCCCTCATCTCGAGCTACGAGGCGGAAACGGGGCTCCTCTGGATGTGGGCGGGACCCTCATGATTCCTCTCGAGTGGAGACGGCTATGTCGGGGAACTTCTTGATTTGCACCAAGGGTGTGAAGGACCCTTTCGAAGTTCCAGAGGTGAGGTGTGATCAGCCTCGAGACGCCTCAGCGGAAATGGGCCTCATCTCGCCTGGAGGGGAGAACCTCCTGGATTTTCTCGAGTTGCGGCAGGTCTTCTCGAGTTACGACGGGGACCTCAGGGACCCGGTCTGGTGGCCTCAGGAAAGGCCAGTCCCCATGCGAGTTGCTAGGGGACCTCTCGGGATTCCTCTCCCGTCCATGCCGGGGCCTCAGTCCTTGTGTGGATTCGGGGCCGGAACCTGAGGATTCCTCTCCAGTGTTGCAATGGATCTTGGGGTGCTTCTGAGTCTCCCCAGGGGAGTCAGGCCTCGTCTCGAGTGGGGCCATGCACGTGCGCTTTCCTCCCGTGCTGCAGCAGTAGTGTCACGCTTCCTGTCACGTGGATCAAGGGATCTGTGGCTTTCCCTCGAGGCTGTCCCTCGAGGCTTTCCCACGAGGCTTTCCCACAGGGCTGTGCCACGTGCCACCTTGGTGTGAGTCGATCCTCGTCGTGAAAGACGAGCCGGTGAAGGGAAAAGAGGTTCCTCTGGAATGGACTGAGACATCTGGGGGACTCTTGGAATGGTTGCACGACCCTGGAGTTCCTCTCGCCGTTCCTGTTGAGAGGGCCTCCTCTTGAGATGCGACGGGAACGCCGGGAACTCTTTCCCGACGAAGCAGGGAAAGGATCCCTCATCTCGAGCTACGAGGCGGAAACGGGGCTCCTCTGGATGTGGGCGGGACCCTCGTGATTCCTCTCGAGTGGAGACGGCTAGGTCGGGGAACTTCTTGATTTGCACCAAAGGTGTGAAGGACCCTTTCGAAGTTCCAAAGGTGAGGTGTGATCAGCCTCGAGACACCTCAGCGGAAATGGGCCTCATCTCGCCTGGAGGGGAGAACCTCCTGGATTTTCTCGAGTTGCGGCAGGTCTTCTCGAGTTACGACGGGGACCTCAGGGACCCGCTCTGGTGGCCTCAGGAAAGGCCAGTCCCCATGCGAGTTGCTTGGGGACCTCTCGGGATTCCTCTCCCGTCCATGCCGGGGCCTCAGTCCTTGTGTGGAGTCGGGGCCGGAACCTGAGGATTTCTCTACAGTGTTGCCATGGATCTTGGGGTGCTTCTGAGTCTCCCCAAGGGAGTCAGGCCTCGTCTCGAGTTGGGGCATGCACGTGCGCTTTCCTCCCGAGCTGCAGCAGTAGTGTCACGCTTCCTGTCACGTGGATCAAGGGATCTGTGGCTTTCCCTCGAGGCTGTCCCTCGAGGCTTTCCCACGAGGCTTTCCCACAGGGCTGTGCCACGTGCCACCTTGGTGGGAGTCGATCCTCGGCGTGAAAGACGAGCCGGTGAAGGGAAAAGAGGTTCCTCTGGAATGGACTGAGACATCTGGGGGACTCTTGGAATGGTGGCACGACCCTGGAGTTCCTCTCGCCGTTCCTGTTGAGAGGGCCTCCTCTTGAGATGCGACGGGAACGCCGGGAACTCTTTCCCGACGAAGCAGGGAAAGGATCCCTCATCTCGAGCTACGAGGCGGAAACGGGGCTCCTCTGGATGTGGGCGGGACCCTCGTGATTTCTCTCGAGTTTAGACGGGTATGTCGGGGAACTTCTTGATTTGCACCAAGGGTGTGAAGGACCCTTTCGAAGTTCCAGAGGTGAGGTGTGATCAGCCTCGAGACGCCTCAGCGGAAATGGGCCTCATCTCGCCTGGAGGGGAGAACCTCCTGGATTTTCTCGAGTTGCGGCAGGTCTTCTCGAGTTACGACGGGGACCTCAGGGACCCGCTCTGGTGGCCTCAGGAAAGGCCAGTCCCCATGCGAGTTGCTAGGGGACCTCTCGGGATTCCTCTGCCGTCCATGCCGGGGCCTCAGTCCTTGTGTGGAGTCGGGGCCGGAACCTGAGGATTCCTCTCCAGTGTTGCCATGGATCTTGGGGTGCTTCTGAGTCTCCCCAGGGGAGTCAGGCCTCATCTCGAGTGGGGGCATGCACGTGCGCTTTCCTCCCGAGCTGCAGCAGTAGTGTCACGCTTCCTGTCACGTGGATCAAGGGATCTGTGGCTTTCCCTCGAGGCTGTCCCTCGAGGCTTTCCCACGAGGCCTTCCCACAGGGCTGTGCCACGTGCCACCTTGGTGTGAGTCGATCCTCGGCGTGAAAGACGAGCCGGTGAAGGGAAAAGAGGTTCCTCTGGAATGGACTGAGACATCTGGGGGACTCTTGGAATGGTGGCACGACCCTGGAGTTCCTCTCGCCGTTCCTGTTGAGAGGGCCTCCACTTGAGATGCGACGGGAACGCCGGGAACTCTTTCCCGACGAAGCAGGGAAAGGATCCCTCATCTCGAGCTACGAGGCGGAAACGGGGCTCCTCTGGATGTGGGCGGGACCCTCGTGATTTCTCTCGAGTGGAGACGGGTATGTCGGGGAACTTCTTGATTTGCACCAAGGGTGTGAAGGACCCTTTCGAAGTTCCAGAGGTGAGGTGTGATCAGCCTCGAGACGCCTCAGCGGAAATGGGCCTCATCTCGCCTGGAGGGGAGAACCTCCTGGATTTTCTCGAGTTGCGGCAGGTCTTCTCGAGTTACGACGGGGACCTCAGGGACCCGCTCTGGTGGCCTCAGGAAAGGCCAGTCCCCATGCGAGTTGCTAGGGGACCTCTCGGGATTCCTCTCCCGTCCATGCCGGGGCCTCAGTCCTTGTGTGGAGTCGGGGCCGGAACCTGAGGATTCCTCTCCAGTGTTGCAATGGATCTTGGGGTGCTTCTGAGTCTCCCCAGGGGAGTCAGGCCTCGTCTCGAGTGGGGCCATGCACGTGCGCTTTCCTCCCGTGCTGCAGCAGTAGTGTCACGCTTCGTGTCACGTGGATCAAGGGATCTGTGGCTTTCCCTCGAGGCTGTCCCTCGAGGCTTTCCCACGAGGCTTTCCCACAGGGCTGTGCCACGTGCCACCTTGGTGTGAGTCGATCCTCGTCGTGAAAGACGAGCCGGTGAAGGGAAAAGAGGTTCCTCTGGAATGGACTGAGACATCTGGGGGACTCTTGGAATGGTTGCACGACCCTGGAGTTCCTCTCGCCGTTCCTGTTGAGAGGGCCTCCTCTTGAGATGCGACGGGAACGCCGGGAACTCTTTCCCGACGAAGCAGGGAAAGGATCCCTCATCTCGAGCTACGAGGCGGAAACGGGGCTCCTCTGGATGTGGGCGGGACCCTCGTGATTCCTCTCGAGTGGAGACGGGTATGTCGGGGAACTTCTTGATTTGCACCAAGGGTGTGAAGGACCCTTTCGAAGTTCCAGAGGTGAGGTGTGATCAGCCTCGAGACGCCTCAGCGGAAATGGGCCTCATCTCGCCTGGAGGGGAGAACCTCCTGGATTTTCTCGAGTTGCGGCAGGTCTTCTCGAGTTACGACGGAGACCTCAGGGACCCGCTCTGGTGGCCTCAGGAAAGGCCAGTCCCCATGCGAGTTGCTAGGGGACCTCTCGGGATTCCTCTCCCGTCCATGCCGGGGCCTCAGTCCTTGTGTGGAGTCGGGGCTGTTACCTGACGATTCCTCTCCAGTGTTGCCATGGATCTTGGGGTGCTTCTGAGTCTCCCCAAGGGAGTCAGGCCTCGTCTCGAGTTGGGGCATGCACGTGCGCTTTCCTCCCGAGCTGCAGCAGTAGTGTCACGCTTCCTGTCACGTGGATCAAGGGATCTGTGGCTTTCCCTCGAGGCTGTCCCTCGAGGCTTTCCCACGAGGCTTTCCCACAGGGCTGTGCCACGTGCCACCTTGGTGTGAGTCGATCCTCGGCGTGAAAGACGAGCCGGTGAAGGGAAAAGAGGTTCCTCTGAAATGGACTGAGACATCTGGGGGACTCTTGGAATGGTGGCACGACCCTGGAGTTCCTCTCGCCGTTCCTGTTGAGAGGGCCTCCTCTTGAGATGCGCCGGGAACGCCGGGAACTCTTTCCCGACGAAGCAGGGAAAGGATCCCTCATCTCGAGCTACGAGGCGGAAACGGGGCTCCTCTGGATGTGGGCGGGACCCTCATGATTCCTCTCGAGTGGAGACGGCTATGTCGGGGAACTTCTTGATTTGCACCAAGGGTGTGAAGGACCCTTTCGAAGTTCCAGAGGTGAGGTGTGACCAGCCTCGAGACGCCTCAGCGGAAATGGGCCTCATCTCGCCTGGAGGGGAGAACCTCCTGGATTTTCTCGAGTTGCGGCAGGTCTTCTCGAGTTACGACGGGGACCTCAGGGACCCGCTCTGGTGGCCTCAGGAAAGGCCAGTCCCCATGCGAGTTGCTAGGGGACCTCTCGGGATTCCTCTGCCGTCCATGCCGGGGCCTCAGTCCTTGTGTGGAGTCGGGGCCGGAACCTGAGGATTCCTCTCCAGTGTTGCCATGGATCTTGGGGTACTTCTGAGTCTCCCCAGGGGAGTCAGGCCTCGTCTCGAGTGGGGGCATGCACGTGCGCTTTCCTCCCGAGCTGCAGCAGTAGTGTCACGCTTCCTGTCACGTGGATCAAGGGATCTGTGGCTTTCCCTCGAGGCTGTCCCTCGAGGCTTTCCCACGAGGCTTTCCCACAGGGCTGTGCCACATGCCACCTTGGTGTGAGTCCATCCTCGGCGTGAAAGACGAGCCGGTGAAGGGAAAAGAGGTTCCTCTGGAATGGACTGAGACATCTGGGGGACTCTTGGAATGGTGGCACGACCCTGGAGTTCCTCTCGCCTTTCCTGTTGAGAGGGCCTCCTCTTGAGATGCGACGGGAACGCCGGGAACTCTTTCCCGATGAAGCAGGGAAAGGATCCCTCATCTCGAGCTACGAGGCGGAAACGGGGCTCCTCTGGATGTGGGCGGGGCCCTCGTGATTCCTCTCGAGTGGAGACGGGTATGTCGGGGAACTTCTTGATATGCACCAAGGGTGTGAAGGACCCTTTCGAAGTTCCAGAGGTGAGGTGTGATCAGCCTCGAGACGCCTCAGCGGAAATGGGCCTCATCTCGCCTGGAGGGGAGAACCTCCTGGATTTTCTCGAGTTGCGGCAGGTCTTCTCGAGTTACGACGGGGACCTCAGGGACCCGCTCTGGTGGCCTCAGGAAAGGCCAGTCCCCATGCGAGTTGCTAGGGGACCTCTCGGGATTCCTCTGCCGTCCATGCCGGGGCCTCAGTCCTTGTGTGGAGTCGGGTCCGGAACCTGAGGATTCCTCTCCAGTGTTGCCATGGATCTTGGGGTGCTTCTGAGTCTCCCCAGGGGAGTCAGGCCTCGTCTCGAGTGGGGGCATGCACGTGCTCTTTCCTCCCGAGCTGCAGCAGTAGTGTCACGCTTCCTGTCACGTGGATCAAGGGATCTGTGGCTTTCCCTCGAGGCTGTCCCTCGAGGCTTTCCCACGAGGCTTTCCCACAGGGCTGTGCCACGTGCCACCTTGGTGTGAGTCGATCCTCGGCGTGAAAGACGAGCCGGTGAAGGGAAAAGAGGTTCCTCTGGAATGGACTGAGACATCTGGGGGACTCTTGGAATGGTGGCACGACCCTGGAGTTCCTCTCGCCGTTCCTGTTGAGAGGGCCTCCTCTTGAGATGCGACGGGAACGCCGGGAACTCTTTCCCGACGAAGCAGGGAAAGGATCCCTCATCTCGAGCCACGAGGCGGAAACGGGGCTCCTCTGGATGTGGGCGGGACCCTCGTGATTCCTCTCGAGTGGAGACGGGTATGTCGGGGAACTTCTTGATTTGCACCAAGGGTGTGAAGGACCCTTTCGAAGTTCCAGAGGTGAGGTGTGATCAGCCTCGAGACGCCTCAGCGGAAATGGGCCTCATCTCGCCTGGAGGGGAGAACCTCCTGGATTTTCTCGAGTTGCGGCAGGTCTTCTCGAGTTACGACGGGGACCTCAGGGACCCGCTCTGGTGGCCTCAGGAAAGGCCAGTCCCCATGCGAGTTGCTTGGGGACCTCTCGGGATTCCTCTCCCGTCCATGCCGGGGCCTCAGTCCTTGTGTGGAGTCGGGGCCGGAACCTGAGGATTTCTCTCCAGTGTTGCCATGGATCTTGGGGTGCTTCTGAGTCTCCCCAAGGGAGTCAGGCCTCGTCTCGAGTTGGGGCATGCACGTGCGCTTTCCTCCCGAGCTGCAGCAGTAGTGTCACGCTTCCTGTCACGTGGATCAAGGGATCTGTGGCTTTCCCTCGAGGCTGTCCCTCGAGGCTTTCCCACGAGGCTTTCCCACAGGGCTGTGCCACGTGCCACCTTGGTGTGAGTCGATCCTCGGCGTGAAAGACGAGCCGGTGAAGGGAAAAGAGGTTCCTCTGGAATGGACTGAGACATCTGGGGGACTCTTGGAATGGTGGCACGACCCTGGAGTTCCTCTCGCCTTTCCTGTTGAGAGGGCCTCCTCTTGAGATGCGACGGGAACGCCGGGAACTCTTTCCCGACGAAGCAGGGAAAGGATCCCTCATCTCGAGCTACGAGGCGGAAACGGGGCTCCTCTGGATGTGGGCGGGACCCTCGTGATTCCTCTCGAGTGGAGACGGCTAGGTCGGGGAACTTCTTGATTTGCACCAAGGGTGTGAAGGACCCTTTCGAAGTTCCAGAGGTGAGGTGTGATCAGCCTCGAGACGCCTCAGCGGAAATGGGCCTCATCTCGCCTGGAGGGGAGAACCTCCTGGATTTTCTCGAGTTGCGGCAGGTCTTCTCGAGTTACGACGGGGACCTCAGGGACCCGCTCTGGTGGCCTCAGGAAAGGCCAGTCCCCATGCGAGTTGCTAGGGGACCTCTCGGGATTCCTCTGCCGTCCATGCCGGGGCCTCAGTCCTTGTGTGGAGTCGGGGCCGGAACCTGAGGATTCCTCTCCAGTGTTGCCATGGATCTTGGGGTGCTTCTGAGTCTCCCCAGGGGAGTCAGGCCTCGTCTCGAGTGTGGGCATGCACGTGCGCTTTCCTCCCGAGCTGCAGCAGTAGTGTCACGCTTCCTGTCACGTGGATCAAGGGATCTGTGGCTTTCCCTCGAGGCTGTCCCTCGAGGCTTTCCCACGAGGCTTTCCCACAGGGCTGTGCCACGTGCCACCTTGGTGTGAGTCGATCCTCGGCGTGAAAGACGAGCCGGTGAAGGGAAAAGAGGTTCCTCTGGAATGGACTGAGACATCTGGGGGACTCTTGGAATGGTGGCACGACCCTGGAGTTCCTCTCGCCTTTCCTGTTGAGAGGGCCTCCTCTTGAGATGCGACGGGAACGCCGGGAACTCTTTCCCGATGAAGCAGGGAAAGGATCCCTCATCTCGAGCTACGAGGCGGAAACGGGGCTCCTCTGGATGTGGGCGGGACCCTCGTGATTCCTCTCGAGTGGAGACGGGTATGTCGGGGAACTTCTTGATTTGCACCAAGGGTGTGAAGGACCCTTTCGAAGTTCCAGAGGTGAGGTGTGATCAGCCTCGAGACGCCTCAGCGGAAATGGGCCTCATCTCGCCTGGAGGGGAGAACCTCCTGGATTTTCTCGAGTTGCGGCAGGTCTTCTCGAGATACGACGGGGACCTCAGGGACCCGCTCTGGTGGCCTCAGGAAAGGCCAGTCCCCATGCGAGTTGCTAGGGGACCTCTCGGGATTCCTCTGCCGTCCATGCCGGGGCCTCAGTCCTTGTGTGGAGTCGGGGCCGGAACCTGAGGATTCCTCTCCAGTGTTGCCATGGATCTTGGGGTGCTTCTGAGTCTCCCCAGGGGAGTCAGGCCTCGTCTCGAGTGGGGGCATGCACGTGCGCTTTCCTCCCGAGCTGCAGCAGTAGTGTCACGCTTCCTGTCACGTGGATCAAGGGATCTGTGGCTTTCCCTCGAGGCTGTCCCTCGAGGCTTTCCCACGAGGCTTTCCCACAGGGCTGTGCCACGTGCCACCTTGGTGTGAGTCGATCCTCGGCGTGAAAGACGAGCCGGTGAAGGGAAAAGAGGTTCCTCTGGAATGGACTGAGACATCTGGGGGACTCTTGGAATGGTGGCACGACCCTGGAGTTCCTCTCGCCGTTCCTGTTGAGAGGGCCTCCTCTTGAGATGCGACGGGAACGCCGGGAACTCTTTCCTGACGAAGCAGGGAAAGGATCCCTCATCTCGAGCTACGAGGCGGAAACGGGGCTCCTCTGGATGTGGGCGGGACCCTCGTGATTCCTCTCGAGTGGAGACGGGTATGTCGGGGAACTTCTTGATTTGCACCAAGGGTGTGAAGGACCCTTTCGAAGTTCCAGAGGTGAGGTGTGATCAGCCTCGAGACGCCTCAGCGGAAATGGGCCTCATCTCGCCTGGAGGGGAGAACCTCCTGGATTTTCTCGAGTTGCGGCAGGTCTTCTCGAGTTACGACGGGGACCTCAGGGACCCGCTCTGGTGGCCTCAGGAAAGGCCAGTCCCCATGCGAGTTGCTAGGGGACCTCTCGGGATTCCTCTGCCGTCCATGCCGGGGCCTCAGTCCTTGTGTGGAGTCGGGGCCGGAACCTGAGGATTCCTCTCCAGTGTTGCCATGGATCTTGGGGTGCTTCTGAGTCTCCCCAGGGGAGTCAGGCCTCGTCTCGAGTGGGGGCATGCACGTGCGCTTTCCTCCCGAGCTGCAGCAGTAGTGTCACGCTTCCTGTCACGTGGATCAAGGGATCTGTGGCTTTCCCTCGAGGCTGTCCCTCGAGGCTTTCCCACGAGGCTTTCCCACAGGGCTGTGCCACGTGCCACCTTGGTGTGAGTCGATCCTCGGCGTGAAAGACGAGCCGGTGAAGGGAAAAGAGGTTCCTCTGGAATGGACTGAGACATCTGGGGGACTCTTGGAATGGTGGCACGACCCTGGAGTTCCTCTCGCCGTTCCTGTTGAGAGGGCCTCCTCTTGAGATGCGACGGGAACGCCGGGAACTCTTTCCCGACGAAGCAGGGAAAGGATCCCTCATCTCGAGCCACGAGGCGGAAACGGGGCTCCTCTGGATGTGGGCGGGACCCTCGTGATTCCTCTCGAGTGGAGACGGGTATGTCGGGGAACTTCTTGATTTGCACCAAGGGTGTGAAGGACCCTTTCGAAGTTCCAGAGGTGAGGTGTGATCAGCCTCGAGACGCCTCAGCGGAAATGGGCCTCATCTCGCCTGGAGGGGAGAACCTCCTGGATTTTCTCGAGTTGCGGCAGGTCTTCTCGAGTTACGACGGGGACCTCAGGGACCCGCTCTGGTGGCCTCAGGAAAGGCCAGTCCCCATGCGAGTTGCTAGGGGACCTCTCGGGATTCCTCTCCCGTCCATGCCGGGGCCTCAGTCCTTGTGTGGAGTCGGGGCCGGAACCTGAGGATTAATCTCCAGTGTTGCCATGGATCTTGGGGTGCTTCTGAGGCTCCCCAGGGGAGTCAGGCCTCGTCTCGAGTGGGGGCATGCACGTGCGCTTTCCTCCCGAGCTGCAGCAGTAGTGTCACGCTTCCTGTCACGTGGATCAAGGGATCTGTGGCTTTCCCTCGAGGCTGTCCCTCGAGGCTTTCCCACGAGGCTTTCCCACAGGGCTGTGCCACGTGCCACCTTGGTGTGAGTCGATCCTCGGCGTGAAAGACGAGCCGGTGAAGGGAAAAGAGGTTCCTCTGGAATGGACTGAGACATCTGGGGGACTCTTGGAATGGTGGCACGACCCTGGAGTTCCTCTCGCCGTTCCTGTTGAGAGGGCCTCCTCTTGAGATGCGACGGGAACGCCGGGAACTCTTTCCCGACGAAGCAGGGAAAGGATCCCTCATCTCGAGCTACGAGGCGGAAACGGGGCTCCTCTGGATGTGGGCGGGACCCTCGTGATTCCTCTCGAGTGGAGACGGGTATGTCGGGGAACTTCTTGATTTGCACCAAGGGTGTGAAGGACCCTTTCGAAGTTCCAGAGGTGAGGTGTGATCAGCCTCGAGACGCCTCAGCGGAAATGGGCCTCATCTCGCCTGGAGGTGAGAACCTCCTGGATTTTCTCGAGTTGCGGCAGGTCTTCTCGAGTTACGACGGGGACCTCAGGGACCCGCTCTGGTGGCCTCAGGAAAGGCCAGTCCCCATGCGAGTTGCTAGGGGACCTCTCGGGATTCCTCTGCCATCCATGCCGGGGCCTCAGTCCTTGTGTGGAGTCGGGGCCGGAACCTGAGGATTCCTCTCCAGTGTTGCCATGGATCTTGGGGTGCTTCTGAGTCTCCCCAGGGGAGTCAGGCCTCGTCTCGAGTGGGGGCATGCACGTGCGCTTTCCTCCCGAGCTGCAGCAGTAGTGTCACGCTTCCTGTCACGTGGATCAAGGGATCTGTGGCTTTCCCTCGAGGCTGTCCCTCGAGGCTTTCCCACGAGGCTTTCCCACAGGGCTGTGCCACGTGCCACCTTGGTGTGAGTCGATCCTCGGCGTGAAAGACGAGCCGGTGAAGGGAAAAGAGGTTCCTCTGGAATGGACTGAGGCATCTGGGGGACTCTTGGAATGGTGGCACGACCCTGGAGTTCCTCTCGCCGTTCCTGTTGAGAGGGCCTCCTCTTGAGATGCGACGGGAATGCCGGGAACTCTTTCCCGACGAAGCAGGGAAAGGATCCCTCATCTCGAGCCACGAGGCGGAAACGGGGCTCCTCTGGATGTGGGCGGGACCCTCGTGATTCCTCTCGAGTGGAGACGGCTAGGTCGGGGAACTTCTTGATTTGCACCAAGGGTGTGAAGGACCCTTTCGAAGTTCCAGAGGTGAGGTGTGATCAGCCTCGAGACGCCTCAGCGGAAATGGGCCTCATCTCGCCTGGAGGGGAGAACCTCCTGGATTTTCTCGAGTTGCGGCAGGTCTTCTCGAGTTACGACGGGGACCTCAGGGACCCGCTCTGGTGGCCTCAGGAAAGGCCAGTCCCCATGCGAGTTGCTAGGGGACCTCTCGGGATTCCTCTCCCGTCCATGCCGGGGCCTCAGTCCTTGTGTGGAGTCGGGGCCGGAACCTGAGGATTAATCTCCAGTGTTGCCACGGATCTTGGGGTGCTTCTGAGGCTCCCCAGGGGAGTCAGGCCTCGTCTCAAGTGGGGGCATGCACGTGCGCTTTCCTCCCGAGCTGCAGCAGTAGTGTCACGCTTCCTGTCACGTGGATCAAGGGATCTGTGGCTTTCCCTCGAGGCTGTCCCTCGAGGCTTTCCCACGAGGCTTTCCCACAGGGCTGTGCCACGTGCCACCTTGGTGTGAGTCGATCCTCGGCGTGAAAGACGAGCCGGTGAAGGGAAAAGAGGTTCCTCTGGAATGGACTGAGACATCTGGGGGACTCTTGGAATGGTGGCACGACCCTGGAGTTCCTCTCGCCGTTCCTGTTGAGAGGGCCTCCTCTTGAGATGCGACGGGAACGCCGGGAACTCTTTCCCGACGAAGCAGGGAAAGGATCCCTCATCTCGAGCTACGAGGCGGAAACGGGGCTCCTCTGGATGTGGGCGGGACCCTCGTGATTCCTCTCGAGTGGAGACGGGTATGTCGGGGAACTTCTTGATTTGCACCAAGGGTGTGAAGGACCCTTTCGAAGTTCCAGAGGTGAGGTGTGATCAGCCTCGAGACGCCTCAGCGGAAATGGGCCTCATCTCGCCTGGAGGGGAGAACCTCCTGGATTTTCTCGAGTTGCGGCAGGTCTACTCGAGTTACGACGGGGACCTCAGGGACCCGCTCTGGTGGCCTCAGGAAAGGCCAGTCCCCATGCGAGTTGCTAGGGGACCTCTCGGGATTCCTCTGCCGTCCATGCCGGGGCCTCAGTCCTTGTGTGGAGTCGGGGCCGGAACCTGAGGATTCCTCTCCAGTGTTGCCATGGATCTTGGGGTGCTTCTGTGTCTCCCCAGGGGAGTCAGGCCTCGTCTCGAGTGGGGGCATGCACGTGCGCTTTCCTCCCGAGCTGCAGCAGTAGTGTCACGCTTCCTGTCACGTGGATCAAGGGATCTGTGGCTGTCCCTCGAGGCTTTCCCACGAGGCTTTCCCACAGGGCTGTGCCACATGCCACCTTGGTGTGAGTCGATCCTCGGCGTGAAAGACGAGCCGGTGAAGGGAAAAGAGGTTCCTCTGGAATGGACTGAGACATCTGGGGGACTCTTGGAATGGTGGCACGACCCTGGAGTTCCTCTCGCCGTTCCTGTTGAGAGGGCCTCCTCTTGAGATGCGACGGGAACGCCGGGAACTCTTTCCCGACGAAGCAGGGAAAGGATCCCTCATCTCGAGCCACGAGGCGGAAACGGGGCTCCTCTGGATGTGGGCGGGACCCTCGTGATTCCTCTCGAGTGGAGACGGGTATGTCGGGGAACTTCTTGATTTGCACCAAGGGTGTGAAGGACCCTTTCGAAGTTCCAGAGGTGAGGTGTGATCAGCCTCGAGACGCCTCAGCGGAAATGGGCCTCATCTCGCCTGGAGGGGAGAACCTCTTGGATTTTCTCGAGTTGCGGCAGGTCTTCTCGAGTTACGACGGGGACCTCAGGGACCCGCTCTGGTGGCCTCAGGAAAGGCCAGTCCCCATGCGAGTTGCTAGGGGACCTCTCGGGATTCCTCTGCCGTCCATGCCGGGGCCTCAGTCCTTGTGTGGAGTCGGGGCCGGAACCTGAGGATTCCTCTCCAGTGTTGCCATGGATCTTGGGGTGCTTCTGAGTCTCCCCAGGGGAGTCAGGCCTCGTCTCGAGTGGGGGCATGCACGTGCGCTTTCCTCCCGAGCTGCAGCAGTAGTGTCACGCTTCCTGTCACGTGGATCAAGGGACCTGTGGCTTTCCCTCGAGGCTGTCCCTCGAGGCTTTCCCACGAGGCTTTCCCACAGGGCTGTGCCACGTGCCACCTTGGTGTGAGTCGATCCTCGGCGTGAAAGACGAGCCGGTGAAGGGAAAAGAGGTTCCTCTGGAATGGACTGAGACATCTGGGGGACTCTTGGAATGGTGGCACGACCCTGGAGTTCCTCTCGCCGTTCCTGTTGAGAGGGCCTCCTCTTGAGATGCGACGGGAACGCCGGGAACTCTTTCCCGACGAAGCAGGGAAAGGATCCCTCATCTCGAGCTACGAGGAGGAAACGGGGCTCCTCTGGATGTGGGCGGGACCCTCGTGATTCCTCTCGAGTGGAGACGGGTATGTCGGGGAACTTCTTGATTTGCACCAAGGGTGTGAAGGACCCTTTCGAAGTTCCAGAGGTGAGGTGTGATCAGCCTCGAGACGCCTCAGCGGAAATGGGCCTCATCTCGCCTGGAGGGGAGAACCTCCTGGATTTTCTCGAGTTGCGGCAGGTCTTCTCGAGTTACGACGGGGACCTCAGGGACCCGCTCTGGTGGCCTCAGGAAAGGCCAGTCCCCATGCGAGTTGCTAGGGGACCTCTCGGGATTCCTCTCCCGTCCATGCCGGGGGCTCAGTCCTTGTGTGGAGTCGGGGCCGGAACCTGAGGATTCCTCTCCAGTGTTGCCATGGATCTTGGGGTGCTTCTGAGTCTCCCGAGGGGAGTCAGGCCTCGTCTCGAGTGGGGGCATGCACGTGCGCTTTCCTCCCGAGCTGCAGCAGTAGTGTCACGCTTCCTGTCACGTGGATCAAGGGATCTGTGGCTTTCCCTCGAGGCTGTCCCTCGAGGCTTTCCCACGAGGCTTTCCCACAGGGCTGTGCCACGTGCCACCTTGGTGTGAGTCGATCCTCGGCGTGAAAGACGAGCCGGTGAAGGGAAAAGAGGTTCCTCTGGAATGGACTGAGACATCTGGGGGACTCTTGGAATGGTGGCACGACCCTGGAGTTCCTCTCCCCTTTCCTGTTGAGAGGGCCTCCTCTTGAGATGCGACGGGAACGCCGGGAACTCTTTCCTGACGAAGCAGGGAAAGGATCCCTCATCTCGAGCTACGAGGAGGAAACGGGGCTCCTCTGGATGTGGGTGGGACCCTCGTGATTCCTCTCGAGTGGAGACGGCTAGGTCGGGGAACTTCTTGATTTGCACCAAGGGTGTGAAGGACCCTTTCGAAGTTCCAGAGGTGAGGTGTGATCAGCCTCGAGACGCCTCAGCGGAAATGGGCCTCATCTCGCCTGGAGGGGAGAACCTCCTGGATTTTCTCCAGTTGAGGCAGGTCTTCTCGAGTTACGACGGGGACCTCAGGGACCCGCTCTGGTGGCCTCAGGAAAGGGAAGTCCCCATGCGAGTTGCTGGGGACCTCTCGGGATTCCTCTCCCGTCCATGCCGGGGCCTCAGTCCTTGTGTGGAGTCGGGGCCGGAACCTGAGGATTCCTCTCCAGTGTTGCCATGGATCTTGGGGTGCTTCTGAGTCTCCCCAGGGGAGTCAGGCCTCGTCTCGAGTGGGGGCATGCACGTGCGCTTTCCTCCCGAGCTGCAGCAGTAGTGTCACGCTTCCTGTCACGTGGATCAAGGGATCTGTGGCTTTCCCTCGAGGCTGTCCCTCGAGGCTTTCCCACGAGGCTTTCCCACAGGGCTGTGCCACGTGCCACCTTGCTGTGAGTCGATCCTCGGCGTGAAAGACGAGCCGGTGAAGGGAAAAGAGGTTCCTCTGGAATGGACTGAGACATCTGGGGGACTCTTGGAATGGTGGCACGACCCTGGAGTTCCTCTCGCCTTTCCTGTTGAGAGGGCCTCCTCTTGAGATGCGACGGGAACGCCGGGAACTCTTTCCCGACGAAGCAAGGAAAGGATCCCTCATCTCGAGCTACAAGGCGGAAACGGGGCTCCTCTGGATGTGGGCGGGACCCTCGTGATTCCTCTCGAGTGGAGACGGGTATGTCGGGGAACTTCTTGATTTGCACCAAGGGTGTGAAGGACCCTTTCGAAGTTCCAGAGGTGAGGTGTGATCAGCCTCGAGACGCCTCAGCGGAAATGGGCCTCATCTCGCCTGGAGGGGAGAACCTCCTGGATTTTCTCCAGTTGCGGCAGGTCTTCTCGAGTTACGACGGAGACCTCAGGGACCCGCTCTGGTGGCCTCAGGAAAGGGAAGTCCCCATGCGAGTTGCTAGGGGACCTCTCGGGATTCCTCTCCCGTCCATGCCGGGGCCTCAGTCCTTGTGTGGAGTCGGGGCTGTTACCTGACGATTCCTCTCCAGTGTTGCCATGGATCTTGGGGTGCTTCTGAGTCTCCCCAAGGGAGTCAGGCCTCGTCTCGAGTTGGGGCATGCACGTGCGCTTTCCTCCCGAGCTGCAGCAGTAGTGTCACGCTTCCTGTCACGTGGATCAAGGGATCTGTGGCTTTCCCTCGAGGCTGTCCCTCGAGGCTTTCCCACGAGGCTATCCCACAGGGCTGTGCCACGTGCCACGTTGGTGTGAGTCGATCCTCGGCGTGAAAGACGAGCCGGTGAAGGGAAAAGAGGTTCCTCTGGAATGGACTGAGACATCTGGGGGACTCTTGGAATGGTGGCACGACCCTGGAGTTCCTCTCGCCGTTCCTGTTGAGAGGGCCTCCTCTTGAGATGCGACGGGAACGCCGGGAACTCTTTCCCGACGAAGTAGGGAAAGGATCCCTCATCTCGAGCTACGAGGCGGAAACGGGGCTCCTCTGGATGTGGGCGGGACCCTCATGATTCCTCTCGAGTGGAGACGGCTATGTCGGGGAACTTCTTGATTTGCACCAAGGGTGTGAAGGACCCTTTCGAAGTTCCAGAGGTGAGGTGTGATCAGCCTCGAGACGCCTCAGCGGAAATGGGCCTCATCTCGCCTGGAGGGGAGAACCTCCTGGATTTTCTCCAGTTGCGGCAGGTCTTCTCGAGTTACGACGGGGACCTCAGGGACCCGGTCTGGTGGCCTCAGGAAAGGCCAGTCCCCATGCGAGTTGCTAGGGGACCTCTCGGGATTCCTCTCCCGTCCATGCCGGGGCCTCAGTCCTTGTGTGGAGTCGGGGCCGGAACCTGAGGATTCCTCTCCAGTGTTGCCATGGATCTTGGGGTGCTTCTGAGTCTCCCCAGGGGAGTCAGGCCTCATCTCGAGTGGGGGCATGCACGTGCGCTTTCCTCCCGAGCTGCAGCAGTAGTGTCACGCTTCCTGTCACGTGGATCAAGGGATCTGTGGCTTTCCCTCGAGGCTGTCCCTCGAGGCTTTCCCACGAGGCTTTCCCACAGGGCTGTGCCACGTGCCACCTTGGTGTGAGTCGATCCTCGGCGTGAAAGACGAGCCGGTGAAGGGAAAAGAGGTTCCTCTGGAATGGACTGAGACATCTGCGGGACTCTTGGAATGGTGGCACGACCCTGGAGTTCCTCTCGCCGTTCCTGTTGAGAGGGCCTCCACTTGAGATGCGACGGGAACGCCGGGAACTCTTTCCCGACGAAGCAGGGAAAGGATCCCTCATCTCGAGCTACGAGGCGGAAACGGGGCTCCTCTGGATGTGGGCGGGACCCTCGTGATTTCTCTCGAGTGGAGACGGGTATGTCGGGGAACTTCTTGATTTGCACCAAGGGTGTGAAGGACCCTTTCGAAGTTCCAGAGGTGAGGTGTGATCAGCCTCGAGACGCCTCAGCGGAAATGGGCCTCATCTCGCCTGGAGGGGAGAACCTCCTGGATTTTCTCGAGTTGCGGCAGGTCTTCTCGAGTTACGACGGGGACCTCAGGGACCCGCTCTGGTGGCCTCAGGAAAGGCCAGTCCCCATGCGAGTTGCTAGGGGACCTCTCGGGATTCCTCTCCCGTCCATGCCGGGGCCTCAGTCCTTGTGTGGAGTCGGGGCCGGAACCTGAGGATTAATCTCCAGTGTTGCCATGGATCTTGGGGTGCTTCTGAGGCTCCCCAGGGGAGTCAGGCCTCGTCTCGAGTGGGGGCATGCACGTGCGCTTTCCTCCCGAGCTGCAGCAGTAGTGTCACGCTTCCTGTCACGTGGATCAAGGGATCTGTGGCTTTCCCTCGAGGCTGTCCCTCGAGGCTTTCCCACGAGGCTTTCCCACAGGGCTGTGCCACGTGCCACCTTGGTGTGAGTCGATCCTCGGCGTGAAAGACGAGCCGGTGAAGGGAAAAGAGGTTCCTCTGGAATGGACTGAGACATCTGGGGGACTCTTGGAATGGTGGCACGACCCTGGAGTTCCTCTCGCCGTTCCTGTTGAGAGGGCCTCCTCTTGAGATGCGACGGGAACGCCGGGAACTCTTTCCCGACGAAGCAGGGAAAGGATCCCTCATCTCGAGCTACGAGGCGGAAACGGGGCTCCTCTGGATGTGGGCGGGACCCTCGTGATTCCTCTCGAGTGGAGACGGGTATGTCGGGGAACTTCTTGATTTGCACCAAGGGTGTGAAGGACCCTTTCGAAGTTCCAGAGGTGAGGTGTGATCAGCCTCGAGACGCCTCAGCGGAAATGGGCCTCATCTCGCCTGGAGGGGAGAACCTCCTGGATTTTCTCGAGTTGCGGCAGGTCTTCTCGAGTTACGACGGGGACCTCAGGGACCCGCTCTGGTGGCCTCAGGAAAGGCCAGTCCCCATGCGAGTTGCTAGGGGACCTCTCGGGATTCCTCTGCCATCCATGCCGGGGCCTCAGTCCTTGTGTGGAGTCGGGGCCGGAACCTGAGGATTCCTCTCCAGTGTTGCCATGGATCTTGGGGTGCTTCTGAGTCTCCCCAGGGGAGTCAGGCCTCGTCTCGAGTGGGGGCATGCACGTGCGCTTTCCTCCCGAGCTGCAGCAGTAGTGTCACGCTTCCTGTCACGTGGATCAAGGGATCTGTGGCTTTCCCTCGAGGCTGTCCCTCGAGGCTTTCCCACGAGGCTTTCCCACAGGGCTGTGCCACGTGCCACCTTGGTGTGAGTCGATCCTCGGCGTGAAAGACGAGCCGGTGAAGGGAAAAGAGGTTCCTCTGGAATGGACTGAGGCATCTGGGGGACTCTTGGAATGGTGGCACGACCCTGGAGTTCCTCTCGCCGTTCCTGTTGAGAGGGCCTCCTCTTGAGATGCGACGGGAATGCCGGGAACTCTTTCCCGACGAAGCAGGGAAAGGATCCCTCATCTCGAGCCACGAGGCGGAAACGGGGCTCCTCTGGATGTGGGCGGGACCCTCGTGATTCCTCTCGAGTGGAGACGGCTAGGTCGGGGAACTTCTTGATTTGCACCAAGGGTGTGAAGGACCCTTTCGAAGTTCCAGAGGTGAGGTGTGATCAGCCTCGAGACGCCTCAGCGGAAATGGGCCTCATCTCGCCTGGAGGGGAGAACCTCCTGGATTTTCTCGAGTTGCGGCAGGTCTTCTCGAGTTACGACGGGGACCTCAGGGACCCGCTCTGGTGGCCTCAGGAAAGGCCAGTCCCCATGCGAGTTGCTAGGGGACCTCTCGGGATTCCTCTCCCGTCCATGCCGGGGCCTCAGTCCTTGTGTGGAGTCGGGGCCGGAACCTGAGGATTAATCTCCAGTGTTGCCACGGATCTTGGGGTGCTTCTGAGGCTCCCCAGGGGAGTCAGGCCTCGTCTCGAGTGGGGGCATGCACGTGCGCTTTCCTCCCGAGCTGCAGCAGTAGTGTCACGCTTCCTGTCACGTGGATCAAGGGATCTGTGGCTTTCCCTCGAGGCTGTCCCTCGAGGCTTTCCCACGAGGCTTTCCCACAGGGCTGTGCCACGTGCCACCTTGGTGTGAGTCGATCCTCGGCGTGAAAGACGAGCCGGTGAAGGGAAAAGAGGTTCCTCTGGAATGGACTGAGACATCTGGGGGACTCTTGGAATGGTGGCACGACCCTGGAGTTCCTCTCGCCGTTCCTGTTGAGAGGGCCTCCTCTTGAGATGCGACGGGAACGCCGGGAACTCTTTCCCGACGAAGCAGGGAAAGGATCCCTCATCTCGAGCTACGAGGCGGAAACGGGGCTCCTCTGGATGTGGGCGGGACCCTCGTGATTCCTCTCGAGTGGAGACGGGTATGTCGGGGAACTTCTTGATTTGCACCAAGGGTGTGAAGGACCCTTTCGAAGTTCCAGAGGTGAGGTGTGATCAGCCTCGAGACGCCTCAGCGGAAATGGGCCTCATCTCGCCTGGAGGGGAGAACCTCCTGGATTTTCTCGAGTTGCGGCAGGTCTACTCGAGTTACGACGGGGACCTCAGGGACCCGCTCTGGTGGCCTCAGGAAAGGCCAGTCCCCATGCGAGTTGCTAGGGGACCTCTCGGGATTCCTCTCCCGTCCATGCCGGGGCCTCAGTCCTTGTGTGGAGTCGGGGCCGGAACCTGAGGATTCCTCTCCAGTGTTGCCATGGATCTTGGGGTGCTTCTGAGGCTCCCCAGGGGAGTCAGGCCTCGTCTCGAGTGGGGGCATGCACGTGCGCTTTCCTCCCGAGCTGCAGCAGTAGTGTCACGCTTCCTGTCACGTGGATCAAGGGATCTGTGGCTTTCCCTCGAGGCTGTCCCTCGAGGCTTTCCCACGAGGCTTTCCCACAGGGCTGTGCCACGTGCCACCTTGGTGTGAGTCGATCCTCGGCGTGAAAGACGAGCCGGTGAAGGGAAAAGAGGTTCCTCTGGAATGGACTGAGACATCTGGGGGACTCTTGGAATGGTGGCACGACCCTGGAGTTCCTCTCGCCGTTCCTGTTGAGAGGGCCTCCTCTTCAGATGCGACGGGAACGCCGGGAACTCTTTCCTGACGAAGCAGGGAAAGGATCCCTCATCTCGAGCTACGAGGCGGAAACGGGGCTCCTCTGGATGTGGGCGGGACCCTCGTGATTCCTCTCGAGTGGAGACGGCTATGTCGGGGAACTTCTTGATTTGCACCAAGGGTGTGAAGGAGCCTTTCGAAGTCGCAGAGGGGAGGTGTGATCAGCCTCGAGACGCCTCAGCGGAAATGGGCCTCATCTCGCCTGGAGGGGAGAACCTCCTGGATTTTCTCGAGTTGCGGCAGGTCTTCTCGAGTTACGACGGGGACCTCAGGGACCCGCTCTGGTGGCCTCAGGAAAGGCCAGTCCCCATGCGAGTTGCTAGGGGACCTCTCGGGATTCCTCTCCCGTCCATGCTGGGGGCTCAGTCCTTGTGTGGAGTCGGGGCCGGAACCTGAGGATACCTCTCCAGTGTTGCCATGGATCTTGGGGTGCTTCTGAGTCTCCCCAGGGGAGTCAGGCCTCGTCTCGAGTGGGGGCATGCACGTGCGCTTTCCTCCCGAGCTGCAGCAGTAGTGTCACGCTTCCTGTCACGTGGATCAAGGGATCTGTGGCTTTCCCTCGAGGCTGTCCCTCGAGGCTTTCCCACGAGGCTTTCCCACAGGGCTGTGCCACGTGCCACCTTGGTGTGAGTCGATCCTCGGCGTGAAAGACGAGCCGGTGAAGGGAAAAGAGGTTCCTCTGGAATGGACTGAGATATCTGTGGGACTCTTGGAATGGTGGTACGACCCTGGAGTTCCTCTCGCCTTTCCTGTTGAGAGGGCCTCCTCTTGAGATGCGAGGGGAACGCCGGGAACTCTTTCCTGACGAAGCAGTGAAAGGATCCCTCATCTCGAGCTACGAGGAGGAAACGGGGCTCCTCTGGATGTGGGCGGGACCCTCGTGATTCCTCTCGAGTGGAGACGGCTAGGTCGGGGAACTTCTTGATTTGCACCAAAGGTGTGAAGGACCTTTTCGAAGTTCCAAAGGTGAGGTGTGATCAGCCTCGAGACACCTCAGCGGAAATGGGCCTCATCTCGCCTGGAGG
Organism: Budorcas taxicolor; assembly: GCF_023091745.1. Taxonomy (NCBI): domain Eukaryota; kingdom Metazoa; phylum Chordata; class Mammalia; order Artiodactyla; family Bovidae; genus Budorcas; species Budorcas taxicolor. The sequence continues at coordinate 67,543 of NW_026291718.1, forward strand.
GGAGAACCTCCTGGATTTTCTCGAGTTGCGGCAGGTCTTCTCGAGTTACGACGGGGACCTCAGGGACCCGCTCTGGTGGCCTCAGGAAAGGCCAGTCCCCATGCGAGTTGCTTGGGGACCTCTCGGGATTCCTCTCCCGTCCATGCCGGGGCCTCAGTCCTTGTGTGGAGTCGGGGCCGGAACCTGAGGATTTCTCTCCAGTGTTGCCATGGATCTTGGGGTGCTTCTGAGTCTCCCCAAGGGAGTCAGGCCTCGTCTCGAGTTGGGGCATGCACGTGCGCTTTCCTCCCGAGCTGCAGCAGTAGTGTCACGCTTCCTGTCACGTGGATCAAGGGATCTGTGGCTTTCCCTCGAGGCTGTCCCTCGAGGCTTTCCCACGAGGCTTTCCCACAGGGCTGTGCCACGTGCCACCTTGGTGTGAGTCGATCCTCGGCGTGAAAGACGAGCCGGTGAAGGGAAAAGAGGTTCCTCTGGAATGGACTGAGACATCTGGGGGACTCTTGCAATGGTGGCACGACCCTGGAGTTCCTCTCGCCGTTCCTGTTGAGAGGGCCTCCTCTTGAGATGCGACGGGAACGCCGGGAACTCTTTCCCGACGAAGCAGGGAAAGGATCCCTCATCTCGAGCTACGAGGCGGAAACGGGGCTCCTCTGGATGTGGGCGGGACCCTCGTGATTTCTCTCGAGTTTAGACGGGTATGTCGGGGAACTTCTTGATTTGCACCAAGGGTGTGAAGGACCCTTTCGAAGTTCCAGAGGTGAGGTGTGATCAGCCTCGAGACGCCTCAGCGGAAATGGGCCTCATCTCGCCTGGAGGGGAGAACCTCCTGGATTTTCTCGAGTTGCGGCAGGTCTTCTCGAGTTACGACGGGGACCTCAGGGACCCGCTCTGGTGGCCTCAGGAAAGGCCAGTCCCCATGCGAGTTGCTAGGGGACCTCTCGGGATTCCTCTGCCGTCCATGCCGGGGCCTCAGTCCTTGTGTGGAGTCGGGGCCGGAACCTGAGGATTCCTCTCCAGTGTTGCCATGGATCTTGGGGTGCTTCTGTGTCTCCCCAGGGGAGTCAGGCCTCGTCTCGAGTGGGGGCATGCACGTGCGCTTTCCTCCCGAGCTGCAGCAGTAGTGTCACGCTTCCTGTCACGTGGATCAAGGGATCTGTGGCTGTCCCTCGAGGCTTTCCCACGAGGCTTTCCCACAGGGCTGTGCCACATGCCACCTTGGTGTGAGTCGATCCTCGGCGTGAAAGACGAGCCGGTGAAGGGAAAAGAGGTTCCTCTGGAATGGACTGAGACATCTGGGGGACTCTTGGAATGGTGGCACGACCCTGGAGTTCCTCTCGCCGTTCCTGTTGAGAGGGCCTCCTCTTGAGATGCGACGGGAACGCCGGGAACTCTTTCCCGACGAAGCAGGGAAAGGATCCCTCATCTCGAGCCACGAGGCGGAAACGGGGCTCCTCTGGATGTGGGCGGGACCCTCGTGATTCCTCTCGAGTGGAGACGGGTATGTCGGGGAACTTCTTGATTTGCACCAAGGGTGTGAAGGACCCTTTCGAAGTTCCAGAGGTGAGGTGTGATCAGCCTCGAGACGCCTCAGCGGAAATGGGCCTCATCTCGCCTGGAGGGGAGAACCTCTTGGATTTTCTCGAGTTGCGGCAGGTCTTCTCGAGTTACGACGGGGACCTCAGGGACCCGCTCTGGTGGCCTCAGGAAAGGCCAGTCCCCATGCGAGTTGCTAGGGGACCTCTCGGGATTCCTCTGCCGTCCATGCCGGGGCCTCAGTCCTTGTGTGGAGTCGGGGCCGGAACCTGAGGATTCCTCTCCAGTGTTGCCATGGATCTTGGGGTGCTTCTGAGTCTCCCCAGGGGAGTCAGGCCTCGTCTCGAGTGGGGGCATGCACGTGCGCTTTCCTCCCGAGCTGCAGCAGTAGTGTCACGCTTCCTGTCACGTGGATCAAGGGACCTGTGGCTTTCCCTCGAGGCTGTCCCTCGAGGCTTTCCCACGAGGCTTTCCCACAGGGCTGTGCCACGTGCCACCTTGGTGTGAGTCGATCCTCGGCGTGAAAGACGAGCCGGTGAAGGGAAAAGAGGTTCCTCTGGAATGGACTGAGACATCTGGGGGACTCTTGGAATGGTGGCACGACCCTGGAGTTCCTCTCGCCGTTCCTGTTGAGAGGGCCTCCTCTTGAGATGCGACGGGAACGCCGGGAACTCTTTCCCGACGAAGCAGGGAAAGGATCCCTCATCTCGAGCTACGAGGAGGAAACGGGGCTCCTCTGGATGTGGGCGGGACCCTCGTGATTCCTCTCGAGTGGAGACGGGTATGTCGGGGAACTTCTTGATTTGCACCAAGGGTGTGAAGGACCCTTTCGAAGTTCCAGAGGTGAGGTGTGATCAGCCTCGAGACGCCTCAGCGGAAATGGGCCTCATCTCGCCTGGAGGGGAGAACCTCCTGGATTTTCTCGAGTTGCGGCAGGTCTTCTCGAGTTACGACGGGGACCTCAGGGACCCGCTCTGGTGGCCTCAGGAAAGGCCAGTCCCCATGCGAGTTGCTAGGGGACCTCTCGGGATTCCTCTCCCGTCCATGCCGGGGGCTCAGTCCTTGTGTGGAGTCGGGGCCGGAACCTGAGGATTCCTCTCCAGTGTTGCCATGGATCTTGGGGTGCTTCTGAGTCTCCCGAGGGGAGTCAGGCCTCGTCTCGAGTGGGGGCATGCACGTGCGCTTTCCTCCCGAGCTGCAGCAGTAGTGTCACGCTTCCTGTCACGTGGATCAAGGGATCTGTGGCTTTCCCTCGAGGCTGTCCCTCGAGGCTTTCCCACGAGGCTTTCCCACAGGGCTGTGCCACGTGCCACCTTGGTGTGAGTCGATCCTCGGCGTGAAAGACGAGCCGGTGAAGGGAAAAGAGGTTCCTCTGGAATGGACTGAGACATCTGGGGGACTCTTGGAATGGTGGCACGACCCTGGAGTTCCTCTCCCCTTTCCTGTTGAGAGGGCCTCCTCTTGAGATGCGACGGGAACGCCGGGAACTCTTTCCTGACGAAGCAGGGAAAGGATCCCTCATCTCGAGCTACGAGGAGGAAACGGGGCTCCTCTGGATGTGGGTGGGACCCTCGTGATTCCTCTCGAGTGGAGACGGCTAGGTCGGGGAACTTCTTGATTTGCACCAAGGGTGTGAAGGACCCTTTCGAAGTTCCAGAGGTGAGGTGTGATCAGCCTCGAGACGCCTCAGCGGAAATGGGCCTCATCTCGCCTGGAGGGGAGAACCTCCTGGATTTTCTCCAGTTGAGGCAGGTCTTCTCGAGTTACGACGGGGACCTCAGGGACCCGCTCTGGTGGCCTCAGGAAAGGGAAGTCCCCATGCGAGTTGCTGGGGACCTCTCGGGATTCCTCTCCCGTCCATGCCGGGGCCTCAGTCCTTGTGTGGAGTCGGGGCCGGAACCTGAGGATTCCTCTCCAGTGTTGCCATGAATCTTGGGGTGCTTCTGAGTCTCCCCAGGGGAGTCAGGCCTCGTCTCGAGTGGGGGCATGCACGTGCGCTTTCCTCCCGAGCTGCAGCAGTAGTGTCACGCTTCCTGTCACGTGGATCAAGGGATCTGTGGCTTTCCCTCGAGGCTGTCCCTCGAGGCTTTCCCACGAGGCTTTCCCACATGGCTGTGCCACGTGCCACCTTGGTGTGAGTCGATCCTCGGTGTGAAAGACGAGCCGGTGAAGGGAAAAGAGGTTCCTCTGGAATGGACTGAGACATCTGGGGGACTCTTGGAATGGTGGCACGACCCTGGAGTTCCTCTCGCCGTTCCTGTTGAGAGGGCCTCCTCTTGAGATGCGACGGGAACGCCGGGAACTCTTTCCCGACGAAGCAGGGAAAGGATCCCTCATCTCGACCTACGAGGCGGAAACGGGGCTCCTCTGGATGTGGGCGGGACCCTCGTGATTCCTCTCGAGTGGAGACGGGTATGTCGGGGAACTTCTTGATTTGCACCAAGGGTGTGAAGGACCCTTTCGAAGTTCCAGAGGTGAGGTGTGATCAGCCTCGAGACGCCTCAGCGGAAATGGGCCTCATCTCGCCTGGAGGGGAGAACCTCCTGGATTTTCTCGAGTTGCGGCAGGTCTACTCGAGTTACGACGGGGACCTCAGGGACCCGCTCTGGTGGCCTCAGGAAAGGCCAGTCCCCATGCGAGTTGCTAGGGGACATCTCGGGATTCCTCTCCCGTCCATGCCGGGGCCTCAGTCCTTGTGTGGAGTCGGGGCCGGAACCTGAGGATTCCTCTCCAGTGTTGCCATGGATCTTGGGGTGCTTCTGAGTCTCCCCAGGGGAGTCAGGCCTCGTCTCGAGTGGGGGCATGCACGTGCGCTTTCCTCCCGAGCTGCAGCAGTAGTGTCACGCTTCCTGTCACGTGGATCAAGGGATCTGTGGCTTTCCCTCGAGGCTGTCCCTCGAGGCTTTCCCACGAGGCTTTCCCACAGGGCTGTGCCACGTGCCACCTTGCTGTGAGTCGATCCTCGGCGTGAAAGACGAGCCGGTGAAGGGAAAAGAGGTTCCTCTGGAATGGACTGAGACATCTGGGGGACTCTTGGAATGGTGGCACGACCCTGGAGTTCCTCTCGCCTTTCCTGTTGAGAGGGCCTCCTCTTGAGATGCGACGGGAACGCCGGGAACTCTTTCCCGACGAAGCAAGGAAAGGATCCCTCATCTCGAGCTACAAGGCGGAAACGGGGCTCCTCTGGATGTGGGCGGGACCCTCGTGATTCCTCTCGAGTGGAGACGGGTATGTCGGGGAACTTCTTGATTTGCACCAAGGGTGTGAAGGACCCTTTCGAAGTTCCAGAGGTGAGGTGTGATCAGCCTCGAGACGCCTCAGCGGAAATGGGCCTCATCTCGCCTGGAGGGGAGAACCTCCTGGATTTTCTCCAGTTGCGGCAGGTCTTCTCGAGTTACGACGGAGACCTCAGGGACCCGCTCTGGTGGCCTCAGGAAAGGGAAGTCCCCATGCGAGTTGCTAGGGGACCTCTCGGGATTCCTCTCCCGTCCATGCCGGGGCCTCAGTCCTTGTGTGGAGTCGGGGCTGTTACCTGACGATTCCTCTCCAGTGTTGCCATGGATCTTGGGGTGCTTCTGAGTCTCCCCAAGGGAGTCAGGCCTCGTCTCGAGTTGGGGCATGCACGTGCGCTTTCCTCCCGAGCTGCAGCAGTAGTGTCACGCTTCCTGTCACGTGGATCAAGGGATCTGTGGCTTTCCCTCGAGGCTGTCCCTCGAGGCTTTCCCACGAGGCTATCCCACAGGGCTGTGCCACGTGCCACGTTGGTGTGAGTCGATCCTCGGCGTGAAAGACGAGCCGGTGAAGGGAAAAGAGGTTCCTCTGGAATGGACTGAGACATCTGGGGGACTCTTGGAATGGTGGCACGACCCTGGAGTTCCTCTCGCCGTTCCTGTTGAGAGGGCCTCCTCTTGAGATGCGACGGGAACGCCGGGAACTCTTTCCCGACGAAGTAGGGAAAGGATCCCTCATCTCGAGCTACGAGGCGGAAACGGGGCTCCTCTGGATGTGGGCGGGACCCTCATGATTCCTCTCGAGTGGAGACGGATATGTCGGGGAACTTCTTGATTTGCACCAAGGGTGTGAAGGACCCTTTCGAAGTTCCAGAGGTGAGGTGTGATCAGCCTCGAGACGCCTCAGCGGAAATGGGCCTCATCTCGCCTGGAGGGGAGAACCTCCTGGATTTTCTCCAGTTGCGGCAGGTCTTCTCGAGTTACGACGGGGACCTCAGGGACCCGGTCTGGTGGCCTCAGGAAAGGCCAGTCCCCATGCGAGTTGCTAGGGGACCTCTCGGGATTCCTCTCCCGTCCATGCCGGGGCCTCAGTCCTTGTGTGGAGTCGGGGCCGGAACCTGAGGATTCCTCTCCAGTGTTGCCATGGATCTTGGGGTGCTTCTGAGTCTCCCCAGGGGAGTCAGGCCTCATCTCGAGTGGGGGCATGCACGTGCGCTTTCCTCCCGAGCTGCAGCAGTAGTGTCACGCTTCCTGTCACGTGGATCAAGGGATCTGTGGCTTTCCCTCGAGGCTGTCCCTCGAGGCTTTCCCACGAGGCTTTCCCACAGGGCTGTGCCACGTGCCACCTTGGTGTGAGTCGATCCTCGGCGTGAAAGACGAGCCGGTGAAGGGAAAAGAGGTTCCTCTGGAATGGACTGAGACATCTGGGGGACTCTTGGAATGGTGGCACGACCCTGGAGTTCCTCTCGCCGTTCCTGTTGAGAGGGCCTCCACTTGAGATGCGACGGGAACGCCGGGAACTCTTTCCCGACGAAGCAGGGAAAGGATCCCTCATCTCGAGCTACGAGGCGGAAACGGGGCTCCTCTGGATGTGGGCGGGACCCTCGTGATTTCTCTCGAGTGGAGACGGGTATGTCGGGGAACTTCTTGATTTGCACCAAGGGTGTGAAGGACCCTTTCGAAGTTCCAGAGGTGAGGTGTGATCAGCCTCGAGACGCCTCAGCGGAAATGGGCCTCATCTCGCCTGGAGGGGAGAACCTCCTGGATTTTCTCGAGTTGCGGCAGGTCTTCTCGAGTTACGACGGGGACCTCAGGGACCCGCTCTGGTGGCCTCAGGAAAGGCCAGTCCCCATGCGAGTTGCTAGGGGACCTCTCGGGATTCCTCTCCCGTCCATGCCGGGGCCTCAGTCCTTGTGTGGAGTCGGGGCCGGAACCTGAGGATTCCTCTCCAGTGTTGCAATGGATCTTGGGGTGCTTCTGAGTCTCCCCAGGGGAGTCAGGCCTCGTCTCGAGTGGGGCCATGCACGTGCGCTTTCCTCCCGTGCTGCAGCAGTAGTGTCACGCTTCGTGTCACGTGGATCAAGGGATCTGTGGCTTTCCCTCGAGGCTGTCCCTCGAGGCTTTCCCACGAGGCTTTCCCACAGGGCTGTGCCACGTGCCACCTTGGTGTGAGTCGATCCTCGTCGTGAAAGACGAGCCGGTGAAGGGAAAAGAGGTTCCTCTGGAATGGACTGAGACATCTGGGGGACTCTTGGAATGGTTGCACGACCCTGGAGTTCCTCTCGCCGTTCCTGTTGAGAGGGCCTCCTCTTGAGATGCGACGGGAACGCCGGGAACTCTTTCCCGACGAAGCAGGGAAAGGATCCCTCATCTCGAGCTACGAGGCGGAAACGGGGCTCCTCTGGATGTGGGCGGGACCCTCGTGATTCCTCTCGAGTGGAGACGGCTATGTCGGGGAACTTCTTGATTTGCACCAAGGGTGTGAAGGACCCTTTCGAAGTTCCAGAGGTGAGGTGTGATCAGCCTCGAGACGCCTCAGCGGAAATGGGCCTCATCTCGCCTGGAGGGGAGAACCTCCTGGATTTTCTCGAGTTGCGGCAGGTCTTCTCGAGTTACGACGGAGACCTCAGGGACCCGCTCTGGTGGCCTCAGGAAAGGCCAGTCCCCATGCGAGTTGCTAGGGGACCTCTCGGGATTCCTCTCCCGTCCATGCCGGGGCCTCAGTCCTTGTGTGGAGTCGGGGCTGTTACCTGACGATTCCTCTCCAGTGTTGCCATGGATCTTGGGGTGCTTCTGAGTCTCCCCAAGGGAGTCAGGCCTCGTCTCGAGTTGGGGCATGCACGTGCGCTTTCCTCCCGAGCTGCAGCAGTAGTGTCACGCTTCCTGTCACGTGGATCAAGGGATCTGTGGCTTTCCCTCGAGGCTGTCCCTCGAGGCTTTCCCACGAGGCTTTCCCACAGGGCTGTGCCACGTGCCACCTTGGTGGGAGTCGATCCTCGGCGTGAAAGACGAGCCGGTGAAGGGAAAAGAGGTTCCTCTGGAATGGACTGAGACATCTGGGGGACTCTTGGAATGGTGGCACGACCCTGGAGTTCCTCTCGCCCTTCCTGTTGAGAGGGCCTCCTCTTGAGATGCGACGGGAACGCCGGGAACTCTTTCCCGACGAAGCAGGGAAAGGATCCCTCATCTCGAGCTACGAGGCGGAAACGGGGCTCCTCTGGATGTGGGCGGGACCCTCGTGATTTCTCTCGAGTTTAGACGGGTATGTCGGGGAACTTCTTGATTTGCACCAAGGGTGTGAAGGACCCTTTCGAAGTTCCAGAGGTGAGGTGTGATCAGCCTCGAGACGCCTCAGCGGAAATGGGCCTCATCTCGCCTGGAGGGGAGAACCTCCTGGATTTTCTCGAGTTGCGGCAGGTCTTCTCGAGTTACGACGGGGACCTCAGGGACCCGCTCTGGTGGCCTCAGGAAAGGCCAGTCCCCATGCGAGTTGCTAGGGGACCTCTCGGGATTCCTCTCCCGTCCATGCCGGGGCCTCAGTCCTTGTGTGGAGTCGGGGCCGGAACCTGAGGATTCCTCTCCAGTGTTGCCATGGATCTTGGGGTGCTTCTGAGTCTCCCCAGGGGAGTCAGGCCTCATCTCGAGTGGGGGCATGCACGTGCGCTTTCCTCCCGAGCTGCAGCAGTAGTGTCACGCTTCCTGTCACGTGGATCAAGGGATCTGTGGCTTTCCCTCGAGGCTGTCCCTCGAGGCTTTCCCACGAGGCTTTCCCACAGGGCTGTGCCACGTGCCACCTTGGTGTGAGTCGATCCTCGGCGTGAAAGACGAGCCGGTGAAGGGAAAAGAGGTTCCTCTGGAATGGACTGAGACATCTGGGGGACTCTTGGAATGGTGGCACGACCCTGGAGTTCCTCTCGCCGTTCCTGTTGAGAGGGCCTCCACTTGAGATGCGACGGGAACGCCGGGAACTCTTTCCCGACGAAGCAGGGAAAGGATCCCTCATCTCGAGCTACGAGGCGGAAACGGGGCTCCTCTGGATGTGGGCGGGACCCTCGTGATTTCTCTCGAGTGGAGACGGGTATGTCGGGGAACTTCTTGATTTGCACCAAGGGTGTGAAGGACCCTTTCGAAGTTCCAGAGGTGAGGTGTGATCAGCCTCGAGACGCCTCAGCGGAAATGGGCCTCATCTCGCCTGGAGGGGAGAACCTCCTGGATTTTCTCGAGTTGCGGCAGGTCTTCTCGAGTTACGACGGGGACCTCAGGGACCCGCTCTGGTGGCCTCAGGAAAGGCCAGTCCCCATGCGAGTTGCTAGGGGACCTCTCGGGATTCCTCTCCCGTCCATGCCGGGGCCTCAGTCCTTGTGTGGAGTCGGGGCCGGAACCTGAGGATTCCTCTCCAGTGTTGCAATGGATCTTGGGGTGCTTCTGAGTCTCCCCAGGGGAGTCAGGCCTCGTCTCGAGTGGGGCCATGCACGTGCGCTTTCCTCCCGTGCTGCAGCAGTAGTGTCACGCTTCGTGTCACGTGGATCAAGGGATCTGTGGCTTTCCCTCGAGGCTGTCCCTCGAGGCTTTCCCACGAGGCTTTCCCACAGGGCTGTGCCACGTGCCACCTTGGTGTGAGTCGATCCTCGTCGTGAAAGACGAGCCGGTGAAGGGAAAAGAGGTTCCTCTGGAATGGACTGAGACATCTGGGGGACTCTTGGAATGGTTGCACGACCCTGGAGTTCCTCTCGCCGTTCCTGTTGAGAGGGCCTCCTCTTGAGATGCGACGGGAACGCCGGGAACTCTTTCCCGACGAAGCAGGGAAAGGATCCCTCATCTCGAGCTACGAGGCGGAAACGGGGCTCCTCTGGATGTGGGCGGGACCCTCGTGATTCCTCTCGAGTGGAGACGGGTATGTCGGGGAACTTCTTGATTTGCACCAAGGGTGTGAAGGACCCTTTCGAAGTTCCAGAGGTGAGGTGTGATCAGCCTCGAGACGCCTCAGCGGAAATGGGCCTCATCTCGCCTGGAGGGGAGAACCTCCTGGATTTTCTCGAGTTGCGGCAGGTCTTCTCGAGTTACGACGGAGACCTCAGGGACCCGCTCTGGTGGCCTCAGGAAAGGCCAGTCCCCATGCGAGTTGCTAGGGGACCTCTCGGGATTCCTCTCCCGTCCATGCCGGGGCCTCAGTCCTTGTGTGGAGTCGGGGCTGTTACCTGACGATTCCTCTCCAGTGTTGCCATGGATCTTGGGGTGCTTCTGAGTCTCCCCAAGGGAGTCAGGCCTCGTCTCGAGTTGGGGCATGCACGTGCGCTTTCCTCCCGAGCTGCAGCAGTAGTGTCACGCTTCCTGTCACGTGGATCAAGGGATCTGTGGCTTTCCCTCGAGGCTGTCCCTCGAGGCTTTCCCACGAGGCTTTCCCACAGGGCTGTGCCACGTGCCACCTTGGTGTGAGTCGATCCTCGGCGTGAAAGACGAGCCGGTGAAGGGAAAAGAGGTTCCTCTGGAATGGACTGAGACATCTGGGGGACTCTTGGAATGGTGGCACGACCCTGGAGTTCCTCTCGCCGTTCCTGTTGAGAGGGCCTCCTCTTGAGATGCGACGGGAACGCCGGGAACTCTTTCCCGACGAAGCAGGGAAAGGATCCCTCATCTCGAGCTACGAGGCGGAAACGGGGCTCCTCTGGATGTGGGCGGGACCCTCATGATTCCTCTCGAGTGGAGACGGCTATGTCGGGGAACTTCTTGATTTGCACCAAGGGTGTGAAGGACCCTTTCGAAGTTCCAGAGGTGAGGTGTGATCAGCCTCGAGACGCCTCAGCGGAAATGGGCCTCATCTCGCCTGGAGGGGAGAACCTCCTGGATTTTCTCGAGTTGCGGCAGGTCTTCTCGAGTTACGACGGGGACCTCAGGGACCCGGTCTGGTGGCCTCAGGAAAGGCCAGTCCCCATGCGAGTTGCTAGGGGACCTCTCGGGATTCCTCTCCCGTCCATGCCGGGGCCTCAGTCCTTGTGTGGATTCGGGGCCGGAACCTGAGGATTCCTCTCCAGTGTTGCAATGGATCTTGGGGTGCTTCTGAGTCTCCCCAGGGGAGTCAGGCCTCGTCTCGAGTGGGGCCATGCACGTGCACTTTCCTCCCGTGCTGCAGCAGTAGTGTCACGCTTCCTGTCACGTGGATCAAGGGATCTGTGGCTTTCCCTCGAGGCTGTCCCTCGAGGCTTTCCCACGAGGCTTTCCCACAGGGCTGTGCCACGTGCCACCTTGGTGTGAGTCGATCCTCGTCGTGAAAGACGAGCCGGTGAAGGGAAAAGAGGTTCCTCTGGAATGGACTGAGACATCTGGGGGACTCTTGGAATGGTTGCACGACCCTGGAGTTCCTCTCGCCGTTCCTGTTGAGAGGGCCTCCTCTTGAGATGCGACGGGAACGCCGGGAACTCTTTCCCGACGAAGCAGGGAAAGGATCCCTCATCTCGAGCTACGAGGCGGAAACGGGGCTCCTCTGGATGTGGGCGGGACCCTCGTGATTCCTCTCGAGTGGAGACGGCTAGGTCGGGGAACTTCTTGATTTGCACCAAAGGTGTGAAGGACCCTTTCGAAGTTCCAAAGGTGAGGTGTGATCAGCCTCGAGACACCTCAGCGGAAATGGGCCTCATCTCGCCTGGAGGGGAGAACCTCCTGGATTTTCTCGAGTTGCGGCAGGTCTTCTCGAGTTACGACGGGGACCTCAGGGACCCGCTCTGGTGGCCTCAGGAAAGGCCAGTCCCCATGCGAGTTGCTTGGGGACCTCTCGGGATTCCTCTCCCGTCCATGCCGGGGCCTCAGTCCTTGTGTGGAGTCGGGGCCGGAACCTGAGGATTTCTCTACAGTGTTGCCATGGATCTTGGGGTGCTTCTGAGTCTCCCCAAGGGAGTCAGGCCTCGTCTCGAGTTGGGGCATGCACGTGCGCTTTCCTCCCGAGCTGCAGCAGTAGTGTCACGCTTCCTGTCACGTGGATCAAGGGATCTGTGGCTTTCCCTCGAGGCTGTCCCTCGAGGCTTTCCCACGAGGCTTTCCCACAGGGCTGTGCCACGTGCCACCTTGGTGGGAGTCGATCCTCGGCGTGAAAGACGAGCCGGTGAAGGGAAAAGAGGTTCCTCTGGAATGGACTGAGACATCTGGGGGACTCTTGGAATGGTGGCACGACCCTGGAGTTCCTCTCGCCGTTCCTGTTGAGAGGGCCTCCTCTTGAGATGCGACGGGAACGCCGGGAACTCTTTCCCGACGAAGCAGGGAAAGGATCCCTCATCTCGAGCTACGAGGCGGAAACGGGGCTCCTCTGGATGTGGGCGGGACCCTCGTGATTTCTCTCGAGTTTAGACGGGTATGTCGGGGAACTTCTTGATTTGCACCAAGGGTGTGAAGGACCCTTTCGAAGTTCCAGAGGTGAGGTGTGATCAGCCTCGAGACGCCTCAGCGGAAATGGGCCTCATCTCGCCTGGAGGGGAGAACCTCCTGGATTTTCTCGAGTTGCGGCAGGTCTTCTCGAGTTACGACGGGGACCTCAGGGACCCGCTCTGGTGGCCTCAGGAAAGGCCAGTCCCCATGCGAGTTGCTAGGGGACCTCTCGGGATTCCTCTGCCGTCCATGCCGGGGCCTCAGTCCTTGTGTGGAGTCGGGGCCGGAACCTGAGGATTCCTCTCCAGTGTTGCCATGGATCTTGGGGTACTTCTGAGTCTCCCCAGGGGAGTCAGGCCTCGTCTCGAGTGGGGGCATGCACGTGCGCTTTCCTCCCGAGCTGCAGCAGTAGTGTCACGCTTCCTGTCACGTGGATCAAGGGATCTGTGGCTTTCCCTCGAGGCTGTCCCACGAGGCTTTCCCACGAGGCTTTCCCACAGGGCTGTGCCACATGCCACCTTGGTGTGAGTCCATCCTCGGCGTGAAAGACGAGCCGGTGAAGGGAAAAGAGGTTCCTCTGGAATGGACTGAGACATCTGGGGGACTCTTGGAATGGTGGCACGACCCTGGAGTTCCTCTCGCCTTTCCTGTTGAGAGGGCCTCCTCTTGAGATGCGACGGGAACGCCGGGAACTCTTTCCCGACGAAGCAGGGAAAGGATCCCTCATCTCGAGCTACGAGGCGGAAACGGGGCTCCTCTGGATGTGGGCGGGGCCCTCGTGATTCCTCTCGAGTGGAGACGGGTATGTCGGGGAACTTCTTGATATGCACCAAGGGTGTGAAGGACCCTTTCGAAGTTCCAGAGGTGAGGTGTGATCAGCCTCGAGACGCCTCAGCGGAAATGGGCCTCATCTCGCCTGGAGGGGAGAACCTCCTGGATTTTCTCGAGTTGCGGCAGGTCTTCTCGAGTTACGACGGGGACCTCAGGGACCCGCTCTGGTGGCCTCAGGAAAGGCCAGTCCCCATGCGAGTTGCTAGGGGACCTCTCGGGATTCCTCTGCCGTCCATGCCGGGGCCTCAGTCCTTGTGTGGAGTCGGGTCCGGAACCTGAGGATTCCTCTCCAGTGTTGCCATGGATCTTGGGGTGCTTCTGAGTCTCCCCAGGGGAGTCAGGCCTCGTCTCGAGTGGGGGCATGCACGTGCTCTTTCCTCCCGAGCTGCAGCAGTAGTGTCACGCTTCCTGTCACGTGGATCAAGGGATCTGTGGCTTTCCCTCGAGGCTGTCCCTCGAGGCTTTCCCACGAGGCTTTCCCACAGGGCTGTGCCACGTGCCACCTTGGTGTGAGTCGATCCTCGGCGTGAAAGACGAGCCGGTGAAGGGAAAAGAGGTTCCTCTGGAATGGACTGAGACATCTGGGGGACTCTTGGAATGGTGGCACGACCCTGGAGTTCCTCTCGCCGTTCCTGTTGAGAGGGCCTCCTCTTGAGATGCGACGGGAACGCCGGGAACTCTTTCCCGACGAAGCAGGGAAAGGATCCCTCATCTCGAGCCACGAGGCGGAAACGGGGCTCCTCTGGATGTGGGCGGGACCCTCGTGATTCCTCTCGAGTGGAGACGGGTATGTCGGGGAACTTCTTGATTTGCACCAAGGGTGTGAAGGACCCTTTCGAAGTTCCAGAGGTGAGGTGTGATCAGCCTCGAGACGCCTCAGCGGAAATGGGCCTCATCTCGCCTGGAGGGGAGAACCTCCTGGATTTTCTCGAGTTGCGGCAGGTCTTCTCGAGTTACGACGGGGACCTCAGGGACCCGCTCTGGTGGCCTCAGGAAAGGCCAGTCCCCATGCGAGTTGCTTGGGGACCTCTCGGGATTCCTCTCCCGTCCATGCCGGGGCCTCAGTCCTTGTGTGGAGTCGGGGCCGGAACCTGAGGATTTCTCTCCAGTGTTGCCATGGATCTTGGGGTGCTTCTGAGTCTCCCCAAGGGAGTCAGGCCTCGTCTCGAGTTGGGGCATGCACGTGCGCTTTCCTCCCGTGCTGCAGCAGTAGTGTCACGCTTCCTGTCACGTGGATCAAGGGATCTGTGGCTTTCCCTCGAGGCTGTCCCTCGAGGCTTTCCCACGAGGCTTTCCCACAGGGCTGTGCCACGTGCCACCTTGGTGTGAGTCGATCCTCGGCGTGAAAGACGAGCCGGTGAAGGGAAAAGAGGTTCCTCTGGAATGGACTGAGACATCTGGGGGACTCTTGGAATGGTGGCACGACCCTGGAGTTCCTCTCGCCGTTCCTGTTGAGAGGGCCTCCTCTTGAGATGCGACGGGAACGCCGGGAACTCTTTCCCGACGAAGCAGGGAAAGGATCCCTCATCTCGAGCTACGAGGCGGAAACGGGGCTCCTCTGGATGTGGGCGGGACCCTCGTGATTCCTCTCGAGTGGAGACGGCTAGGTCGGGGAACTTCTTGATTTGCACCAAGGGTGTGAAGGACCCTTTCGAAGTTCCAGAGGTGAGGTGTGATCAGCCTCGAGACGCCTCAGCGGAAATGGGCCTCATCTCGCCTGGAGGGGAGAACCTCCTGGATTTTCTCGAGTTGCGGCAGGTCTTCTCGAGTTACGACGGGGACCTCAGGGACCCGCTCTGGTGGCCTCAGGAAAGGCCAGTCCCCATGCGAGTTGCTTGGGGACCTCTCGGGATTCCTCTCCCGTCCATGCCGGGGCCTCAGTCCTTGTGTGGAGTCGGGGCCGGAACCTGAGGATTTCTCTCCAGTGTTGCCATGGATCTTGGGGTGCTTCTTAGTCTCCCCAAGGGAGTCAGGCCTCGTCTCGAGTTGGGGCATGCACGTGCGCTTTCCTCCCGAGCTGCAGCAGTAGTGTCACGCTTCCTGTCACGTGGATCAAGGGATCTGTGGCTTTCCCTCGAGGCTGTCCCTCGAGGCTTTCCCACGAGGCTTTCCCACAGGGCTGTGCCACGTGCCACCTTGGTGGGAGTCGATCCTCGGCGTGAAAGACGAGCCGGTGAAGGGAAAAGAGGTTCCTCTGGAATGGACTGAGACATCTGGGGGACTCTTGGAATGGTGGCACGACCCTGGAGTTCCTCTCGCCGTTCCTGTTGAGAGGGCCTCCTCTTGAGATGCGACGGGAACGCCGGGAACTCTTTCCCGACGAAGCAGGGAAAGGATCCCTCATCTCGAGCTACGAGGCGGAAACGGGGCTCCTCTGGATGTGGGCGGGACCCTCGTGATTTCTCTCGAGTTTAGACGGGTATGTCGGGGAACTTCTTGATTTGCACCAAGGGTGTGAAGGACCCTTTCGAAGTTCCAGAGGTGAGGTGTGATCAGCCTCGAGACGCCTCAGCGGAAATGGGCCTCATCTCGCCTGGAGGGGAGAACCTCTTGGATTTTCTCGAGTTGCGGCAGGTCTTCTCGAGTTACGACGGGGACCTCAGGGACCCGCTCTGGTGGCCTCAGGAAAGGCCAGTCCCCATGCGAGTTGCTAGGGGACCTCTCGGGATTCCTCTGCCGTCCATGCCGGGGCCTCAGTCCTTGTGTGGAGTCGGGGCCGGAACCTGAGGATTCCTCTCCAGTGTTGCCATGGATCTTGGGGTGCTTCTGAGTCTCCCCAGGGGAGTCAGGCCTCGTCTCGAGTGTGGGCATGCACGTGCGCTTTCCTCCCGAGCTGCAGCAGTAGTGTCACGCTTCCTGTCACGTGGATCAAGGGATCTGTGGCTTTCCCTCGAGGCTGTCCCTCGAGGCTTTCCCACGAGGCTTTCCCACAGGGCTGTGCCACGTGCCACCTTGGTGTGAGTCGATCCTCGGCGTGAAAGACGAGCCGGTGAAGGGAAAAGAGGTTCCTCTGGAATGGACTGAGACATCTGGGGGACTCTTGGAATGGTGGCACGACCCTGGAGTTCCTCTCGCCTTTCCTGTTGAGAGGGCCTCCTCTTGAGATGCGACGGGAACGCCGGGAACTCTTTCCCGATGAAGCAGGGAAAGGATCCCTCATCTCGAGCTACGAGGCGGAAACGGGGCTCCTCTGGATGTGGGCGGGACCCTCGTGATTCCTCTCGAGTGGAGACGGGTATGTCGGGGAACTTCTTGATTTGCACCAAGGGTGTGAAGGACCCTTTCGAAGTTCCAGAGGTGAGGTGTGATCAGCCTCGAGACGCCTCAGCGGAAATGGGCCTCATCTCGCCTGGAGGGGAGAACCTCCTGGATTTTCTCGAGTTGCGGCAGGTCTTCTCGAGATACGACGGGGACCTCAGGGACCCGCTCTGGTGGCCTCAGGAAAGGCCAGTCCCCATGCGAGTTGCTAGGGAACCTCTCGGGATTCCTCTGCCGTCCATGCCGGGGCCTCAGTCCTTGTGTGGAGTCGGGGCCGGAACCTGAGGATTCCTCTCCAGTGTTGCCATGGATCTTGGGGTGCTTCTGAGTCTCCCCAGGGGAGTCAGGCCTCGTCTCGAGTGGGGGCATGCACGTGCGCTTTCCTCCCGAGCTGCAGCAGTAGTGTCACGCTTCCTGTCACGTGGATCAAGGGATCTGTGGCTTTCCCTCGAGGCTGTCCCTCGAGGCTTTCCCACGAGGCTTTCCCACAGGGCTGTGCCACGTGCCACCTTGGTGTGAGTCGATCCTCGGCGTGAAAGACGAGCCGGTGAAGGGAAAAGAGGTTCCTCTGGAATGGACTGAGACATCTGGGGGACTCTTGGAATGGTGGCACGACCCTGGAGTTCCTCTCGCCGTTCCTGTTGAGAGGGCCTCCTCTTGAGATGCGACGGGAACGCCGGGAACTCTTTCCTGACGAAGCAGGGAAAGGATCCCTCATCTCGAGCTACGAGGCGGAAACGGGGCTCCTCTGGATGTGGGCGGGACCCTCGTGATTCCTCTCGAGTGGAGACGGGTATGTCGGGGAACTTCTTGATTTGCACCAAGGGTGTGAAGGACCCTTTCGAAGTTCCAGAGGTGAGGTGTGATCAGCCTCGAGACGCCTCAGCGGAAATGGGCCTCATCTCGCCTGGAGGGGAGAACCTCCTGGATTTTCTCGAGTTGCGGCAGGTCTTCTCGAGTTACGACGGGGACCTCAGGGACCCGCTCTGGTGGCCTCAGGAAAGGCCAGTCCCCATGCGAGTTGCTAGGGGACCTCTCGGGATTCCTCTGCCGTCCATGCCGGGGCCTCAGTCCTTGTGTGGAGTCGGGACCGGAACCTGAGGATTCCTCTCCAGTGTTGCCATGGATCTTGGGGTGCTTCTGAGTCTCCCCAGGGGAGTCAGGCCTCGTCTCGAGTGGGGGCATGCACGTGCGCTTTCCTCCCGAGCTGCAGCAGTAGTGTCACGCTTCCTGTCACGTGGATCAAGGGATCTGTGGCTTTCCCTCGAGGCTGTCCCTCGAGGCTTTCCCACGAGGCTTTCCCACAGGGCTGTGCCACGTGCCACCTTGGTGTGAGTCGATCCTCGGCGTGAAAGACGAGCCGGTGAAGGGAAAAGAGGTTCCTCTGGAATGGACTGAGACATCTGGGGGACTCTTGGAATGGTGGCACGACCCTGGAGTTCCTCTCGCCGTTCCTGTTGAGAGGGCCTCCTCTTGAGATGCGACGGGAACGCCGGGAACTCTTTCCCGACGAAGCAGGGAAAGGATCCCTCATCTCGAGCCACGAGGCGGAAACGGGGCTCCTCTGGATGTGGGCGGGACCCTCGTGATTCCTCTCGAGTGGAGACGGGTATGTCGGGGAACTTCTTGATTTGCACCAAGGGTGTGAAGGACCCTTTCGAAGTTCCAGAGGTGAGGTGTGATCAGCCTCGAGACGCCTCAGCGGAAATGGGCCTCATCTCGCCTGGAGGGGAGAACCTCCTGGATTTTCTCGAGTTGCGGCAGGTCTTCTCGAGTTACGACGGGGACCTCAGGGACCCGCTCTGGTGGCCTCAGGAAAGGCCAGTCCCCATGCGAGTTGCTAGGGGACCTCTCGGGATTCCTCTCCCGTCCATGCCGGGGCCTCAGTCCTTGTGTGGAGTCGGGGCCGGAACCTGAGGATTCCTCTCCAGTGTTGCCATGGATCTTGGGGTGCTTCTGAGGCTCCCCAGGGGAGTCAGGCCTCGTCTCGAGTGGGGGCATGCACGTGCGCTTTCCTCCCGAGCTGCAGCAGTAGTGTCACGCTTCCTGTCACGTGGATCAAGGGATCTGTGGCTTTCCCTCGAGGCTGTCCCTCGAGGCTTTCCCACGAGGCTTTCCCACAGGGCTGTGCCACGTGCCACCTTGGTGTGAGTCGATCCTCGGCGTGAAAGACGAGCCGGTGAAGGGAAAAGAGGTTCCTCTGGAATGGACTGAGACATCTGGGGGACTCTTGGAATGGTGGCACGACCCTGGAGTTCCTCTCGCCGTTCCTGTTGAGAGGGCCTCCTCTTGAGATGCGACGGGAACGCCGGGAACTCTTTCCCGACGAAGCAGGGAAAGGATCCCTCATCTCGAGCTACGAGGCGGAAACGGGGCTCCTCTGGATGTGGGCGGGACCCTCGTGATTCCTCTCGAGTGGAGACGGGTATGTCGGGGAACTTCTTGATTTGCACCAAGGGTGTGAAGGACCCTTTCGAAGTTCCAGAGGTGAGGTGTGATCAGCCTCGAGACGCCTCAGCGGAAATGGGCCTCATCTCGCCTGGAGGGGAGAACCTCCTGGATTTTCTCGAGTTGCGGCAGGTCTTCTCGAGTTACGACGGGGACCTCAGGGACCCGCTCTGGTGGCCTCAGGAAAGGCCAGTCCCCATGCGAGTTGCTAGGGGACCTCTCGGGATTCCTCTGCCATCCATGCCGGGGCCTCAGTCCTTGTGTGGAGTCGGGGCCGGAACCTGAGGATTCCTCTCCAGTGTTGCCATGGATCTTGGGGTGCTTCTGAGTCTCCCCAGGGGAGTCAGGCCTCGTCTCGAGTGGGGGCATGCACGTGCGCTTTCCTCCCGAGCTGCAGCAGTAGTGTCACGCTTCCTGTCACGTGGATCAAGGGATCTGTGGCTTTCCCTCGAGGCTGTCCCTCGAGGCTTTCCCACGAGGCTTTCCCACAGGGCTGTGCCACGTGCCACCTTGGTGTGAGTCGATCCTCGGCGTGAAAGACGAGCCGGTGAAGGGAAAAGAGGTTCCTCTGGAATGGACTGAGGCATCTGGGGGACTCTTGGAATGGTGGCACGACCCTGGAGTTCCTCTCGCCGTTCCTGTTGAGAGGGCCTCCTCTTGAGATGCGACGGGAACGCCGGGAACTCTTTCCCGACGAAGCAGGGAAAGGATCCCTCATCTCGAGCCACGAGGCGGAAACGGGGCTCCTCTGGATGTGGGCGGGACCCTCGTGATTCCTCTCGAGTGGAGACGGCTAGGTCGGGGAACTTCTTGATTTGCACCAAGGGTGTGAAGGACCCTTTCGAAGTTCCAGAGGTGAGGTGTGATCAGCCTCGAGACGCCTCAGCGGAAATGGGCCTCATCTCGCCTGGAGGGGAGAACCTCCTGGATTTTCTCGAGTTGCGGCAGGTCTTCTCGAGTTACGACGGGGACCTCAGGGACCCGCTCTGGTGGCCTCAGGAAAGGCCAGTCCCCATGCGAGTTGCTAGGGGACCTCTCGGGATTCCTCTCCCGTCCATGCCGGGGCCTCAGTCCTTGTGTGGAGTCGGGGCCGGAACCTGAGGATTAATCTCCAGTGTTGCCATGGATCTTGGGGTGCTTCTGAGGCTCCCCAGGGGAGTCAGGCCTCGTCTCGAGTGGGGGCATGCACGTGCGCTTTCCTCCCGAGCTGCAGCAGTAGTGTCACGCTTCCTGTCACGTGGATCAAGGGATCTGTGGCTTTCCCTCGAGGCTGTCCCTCGAGGCTTTCCCACGAGGCTTTCCCACAGGGCTGTGCCACGTGCCACCTTGGTGTGAGTCGATCCTCGGCGTGAAAGACGAGCCGGTGAAGGGAAAAGAGGTTCCTCTGGAATGGACTGAGACATCTGGGGGACTCTTGGAATGGTGGCACGACCCTGGAGTTCCTCTCGCCGTTCCTGTTGAGAGGGCCTCCTCTTGAGATGCGACGGGAACGCCGGGAACTCTTTCCCGACGAAGCAGGGAAAGGATCCCTCATCTCGAGCTACGAGGCGGAAACGGGGCTCCTCTGGATGTGGGCGGGACCCTCGTGATTCCTCTCGAGTGGAGACGGGTATGTCGGGGAACTTCTTGATTTGCACCAAGGGTGTGAAGGACCCTTTCGAAGTTCCAGAGGTGAGGTGTGATCAGCCTCGAGACGCCTCAGCGGAAATGGGCCTCATCTCGCCTGGAGGGGAGAACCTCCTGGATTTTCTCGAGTTGCGGCAGGTCTACTCGAGTTACGACGGGGACCTCAGGGACCCGCTCTGGTGGCCTCAGGAAAGGCCAGTCCCCATGCGAGTTGCTAGGGGACCTCTCGGGATTCCTCTCCCGTCCATGCCGGGGCCTCAGTCCTTGTGTGGAGTCGGGGCCGGAACCTGAGGATTCCTCTCCAGTGTTGCCATGGATCTTGGGGTGCTTCTGAGGCTCCCCAGGGGAGTCAGGCCTCGTCTCGAGTGGGGGCATGCACGTGCGCTTTCCTCCCGAGCTGCAGCAGTAGTGTCACGCTTCCTGTCACGTGGATCAAGGGATCTGTGGCTTTCCCTCGAGGCTGTCCCTCGAGGCTTTCCCACGAGGCTTTCCCACAGGGCTGTGCCACGTGCCACCTTGGTGTGAGTCGATCCTCGGCGTGAAAGACGAGCCGGTGAAGGGAAAAGAGGTTCCTCTGGAATGGACTGAGACATCTGGGGGACTCTTGGAATGGTGGCACGACCCTGGAGTTCCTCTCGCCGTTCCTGTTGAGAGGGCCTCCTCTTCAGATGCGACGGGAACGCCGGGAACTCTTTCCTGACGAAGCAGGGAAAGGATCCCTCATCTCGAGCTACGAGGCGGAAACGGGGCTCCTCTGGATGTGGGCGGGACCCTCGTGATTCCTCTCGAGTGGAGACGGCTATGTCGGGGAACTTCTTGATTTGCACCAAGG
This sequence comes from Budorcas taxicolor, assembly GCF_023091745.1. Taxonomy (NCBI): domain Eukaryota; kingdom Metazoa; phylum Chordata; class Mammalia; order Artiodactyla; family Bovidae; genus Budorcas; species Budorcas taxicolor. The sequence goes on from NW_026291718.1 coordinate 88,657, forward strand.
GTGTGAAGGAGCCTTTCGAAGTCGCAGAGGGGAGGTGTGATCAGCCTCGAGACGCCTCAGCGGAAATGGGCCTCATCTCGCCTGGAGGGGAGAACCTCCTGGATTTTCTCGAGTTGCGGCAGGTCTTCTCGAGTTACGACGGGGACCTCAGGGACCCGCTCTGGTGGCCTCAGGAAAGGCCAGTCCCCATGCGAGTTGCTAGGGGACCTCTCGGGATTCCTCTCCCGTCCATGCTGGGGGCTCAGTCCTTGTGTGGAGTCGGGGCCGGAACCTGAGGATACCTCTCCAGTGTTGCCATGGATCTTGGGGTGCTTCTGAGTCTCCCCAGGGGAGTCAGGCCTCGTCTCGAGTGGGGGCATGCACGTGCGCTTTCCTCCCGAGCTGCAGCAGTAGTGTCACGCTTCCTGTCACGTGGATCAAGGGATCTGTGGCTTTCCCTCGAGGCTGTCCCTCGAGGCTTTCCCACGAGGCTTTCCCACAGGGCTGTGCCACGTGCCACCTTGGTGTGAGTCGATCCTCGGCGTGAAAGACGAGCCGGTGAAGGGAAAAGAGGTTCCTCTGGAATGGACTGAGATATCTGTGGGACTCTTGGAATGGTGGTACGACCCTGGAGTTCCTCTCGCCTTTCCTGTTGAGAGGGCCTCCTCTTGAGATGCGAGGGGAACGCCGGGAACTCTTTCCTGACGAAGCAGTGAAAGGATCCCTCATCTCGAGCTACGAGGAGGAAACGGGGCTCCTCTGGATGTGGGCGGGACCCTCGTGATTCCTCTCGAGTGGAGACGGCTAGGTCGGGGAACTTCTTGATTTGCACCAAAGGTGTGAAGGACCTTTTCGAAGTTCCAAAGGTGAGGTGTGATCAGCCTCGAGACACCTCAGCGGAAATGGGCCTCATCTCGCCTGGAGGGGAGAACCTCCTGGATTTTCTCGAGTTGCGGCAGGTCTTCTCGAGTTACGACGGGGACCTCAGGGACCCGCTCTGGTGGCCTCAGGAAAGGCCAGTCCCCATGCGAGTTGCTTGGGGACCTCTCGGGATTCCTCTCCCGTCCATGCCGGGGCCTCAGTCCTTGTGTGGAGTCGGGGCCGGAACCTGAGGATTTCTCTCCAGTGTTGCCATGGATCTTGGGGTGCTTCTGAGTCTCCCCAAGGGAGTCAGGCCTCGTCTCGAGTTGGGGCATGCACGTGCGCTTTCCTCCCGAGCTGCAGCAGTAGTGTCACGCTTCCTGTCACGTGGATCAAGGGATCTGTGGCTTTCCCTCGAGGCTGTCCCTCGAGGCTTTCCCACGAGGCTTTCCCACAGGGCTGTGCCACGTGCCACCTTGGTGTGAGTCGATCCTCGGCGTGAAAGACGAGCCGGTGAAGGGAAAAGAGGTTCCTCTGGAATGGACTGAGACATCTGGGGGACTCTTGCAATGGTGGCACGACCCTGGAGTTCCTCTCGCCGTTCCTGTTGAGAGGGCCTCCTCTTGAGATGCGACGGGAACGCCGGGAACTCTTTCCCGACGAAGCAGGGAAAGGATCCCTCATCTCGAGCTACGAGGCGGAAACGGGGCTCCTCTGGATGTGGGCGGGACCCTCGTGATTTCTCTCGAGTTTAGACGGGTATGTCGGGGAACTTCTTGATTTGCACCAAGGGTGTGAAGGACCCTTTCGAAGTTCCAGAGGTGAGGTGTGATCAGCCTCGAGACGCCTCAGCGGAAATGGGCCTCATCTCGCCTGGAGGGGAGAACCTCCTGGATTTTCTCGAGTTGCGGCAGGTCTTCTCGAGTTACGACGGGGACCTCAGGGACCCGCTCTGGTGGCCTCAGGAAAGGCCAGTCCCCATGCGAGTTGCTAGGGGACCTCTCGGGATTCCTCTGCCGTCCATGCCGGGGCCTCAGTCCTTGTGTGGAGTCGGGGCCGGAACCTGAGGATTCCTCTCCAGTGTTGCCATGGATCTTGGGGTGCTTCTGTGTCTCCCCAGGGGAGTCAGGCCTCGTCTCGAGTGGGGGCATGCACGTGCGCTTTCCTCCCGAGCTGCAGCAGTAGTGTCACGCTTCCTGTCACGTGGATCAAGGGATCTGTGGCTGTCCCTCGAGGCTTTCCCACGAGGCTTTCCCACAGGGCTGTGCCACATGCCACCTTGGTGTGAGTCGATCCTCGGCGTGAAAGACGAGCCGGTGAAGGGAAAAGAGGTTCCTCTGGAATGGACTGAGACATCTGGGGGACTCTTGGAATGGTGGCACGACCCTGGAGTTCCTCTCGCCGTTCCTGTTGAGAGGGCCTCCTCTTGAGATGCGACGGGAACGCCGGGAACTCTTTCCCGACGAAGCAGGGAAAGGATCCCTCATCTCGAGCTACGAGGCGGAAACGGGGCTCCTCTGGATGTGGGCGGGACCCTCGTGATTCCTCTCGAGTGGAGACGGGTATGTCGGGGAACTTCTTGATTTGCACCAAGGGTGTGAAGGACCCTTTCGAAGTTCCAGAGGTGAGGTGTGATCAGCCTCGAGACGCCTCAGCGGAAATGGGCCTCATCTCGCCTGGAGGGGAGAACCTCCTGGATTTTCTCGAGTTGCGGCAGGTCTTCTCGAGTTACGACGGGGACCTCAGGGACCCGCTCTGGTGGCCTCAGGAAAGGCCAGTCCCCATGCGAGTTGCTAGGGGACCTCTCGGGATTCCTCTGCCGTCCATGCCGGGGCCTCAGTCCTTGTGTGGAGTCGGGGCCGGAACCTGAGGATTCCTCTCCAGTGTTGCCATGGATCTTGGGGTGCTTCTGAGTCTCCCCAGGGGAGTCAGGCCTCGTCTCGAGTGGGGGCATGCACGTGCGCTTTCCTCCCGAGCTGCAGCAGTAGTGTCACGCTTCCTGTCACGTGGATCAAGGGATCTGTGGCTTTCCCTCGAGGCTGTCCCTCGAGGCTTTCCCACGAGGCTTTCCCACAGGGCTGTGCCACGTGCCACCTTGGTGTGAGTCGATCCTCGGCGTGAAAGACGAGCCGGTGAAGGGAAAAGAGGTTCCTCTGGAATGGACTGAGACATCTGGGGGACTCTTGGAATGGTGGCACGACCCTGGAGTTCCTCTCGCCGTTCCTGTTGAGAGGGCCTCCTCTTGAGATGCGACGGGAACGCCGGGAACTCTTTCCCGACGAAGCAGGGAAAGGATCCCTCATCTCGAGCCACGAGGCGGAAACGGGGCTCCTCTGGATGTGGGCGGGACCCTCGTGATTCCTCTCGAGTGGAGACGGGTATGTCGGGGAACTTCTTGATTTGCACCAAGGGTGTGAAGGACCCTTTCGAAGTTCCAGAGGTGAGGTGTGATCAGACTCGAGACGCCTCAGCGGAAATGGGCCTCATCTCGCCTGGAGGGGAGAACCTCCTGGATTTTCTCCAGTTGCGGCAGGTCTTCTCGAGTTACGACGGGGACCTCAGGGACCCGCTCTGGTGGCCTCAGGAAAGGCCAGTCCCCATGCGAGTTGCTAGGGGACATCTCGGGATTCCTCTGCCGTCCATGCCGGGGCCTCAGTCCTTGTGTGGAGTCGGGGCCGGAACCTGAGGATTCCTCTCCAGTGTTGCCATGGATCTTGGGGTGCTTCTGAGTCTCCCCAGGGGAGTCAGGCCTCGTCTCGAGTGGGGGCATGCACGTGCGCTTTCCTCCCGAGCTGCAGCAGTAGTGTCACGCTTCCTGTCACGTGGATCAAGGGATCTGTGGCTTTCCCTCGAGGCTGTCCCTCGAGGCTTTCACACGAGGCTTTCGTACAGGGCTGTGCCACGTGCCACCTTGGTGTGAGTCGATCCTCGGCGTGAAAGACGAGCCGGTGAAGGGAAAAGAGGTTCCTCTGGAATGGACTGAGACATCTGGGGGACTCTTGGAATGGTGGCACGACCCTGGAGTTCCTCTCGCCGTTCCTGTTGAGAGGGCCTCCTCTTGAGATGCGACGGGAACGCCGGGAACTCTTTCCCGACGAAGCAGGGAAAGGATCCCTCATCTCGAGCCACGAGGCGGAAACGGGGCTCCTCTGGATGTGGGCGGGACCCTCGTGATTCCTCTCGAGTGGAGACGGGTATATCGGGGAACTTCTTGATTTGCACCAAGGGTGTGAAGGACCCTTTCGAAGTTCCAGAGGTGAGGTGTGATCAGCCTCGAGACGCCTCAGCGGAAATGGGCCTCATCTCGCCTGGAGGGGAGAACCTCCTGGATTTTCTCGAGTTGCGGCAGGTCTTCTCGAGTTACGACGGGGACCTCAGGGACCCGCTCTGGTGGCCTCAGGAAAGGCCAGTCCCCATGCGAGATGCTAGGGGACCTCTCGGGATTCCTCTCCCGTCCATGCCGGGGCCTCAGTCCTTGTGTGGAGTCGGGGCCGGAACCTGAGGATTCCTCTCCAGTGTTGCCATGGATCTTGGGGTGCTTCTGAGGCTCCCCAGGGGAGTCAGGCCTCGTCTCGAGTGGGGGCATGCACGTGCGCTTTCCTCCCGAGCTGCAGCAGTAGTGTCACGCTTCCTGTCACGTGGATCAAGGGATCTGTGGCTTTCCCTCGAGGCTGTCCCTCGAGGCTTTCCCACGAGGCTTTCCCACAGGGCTGTGCCACGTGCCACCTTGGTGTGAGTCGATCCTCGGCGTGAAAGACGAGCCGGTGAAGGGAAAAGAGGTTCCTCTGGAATGGACTGAGACTTCTGGGGGACTCTTGGAATGGTGGCACGACCCTGGAGTTCCTCTCGCCGTTCCTGTTGAGAGGGCCTCCTCTTGAGATGCGACGGGAACGCCGGGAACTCTTTCCCGACGAAGCAGGGAAAGGATCCCTCATCTCGAGCTACGAGGCGGAAACGGGGCTCCTCTGGATGTGGGCGGGACCCTCGTGATTCCTCTCGAGTGGAGACGGGTATGTCGGGGAACTTCTTGATTTGCACCAAGGGTGTGAAGGAGCCTTTCGAAGTTCCAGAGGTGAGGTGTGATATCAGCCTCGAGACGCCTCAGCGGAAATGGGCCTCATCTCGCCTGAAGGGGAGAACCTCCTGGATTTTCTCGAGTTGCGGCAGGTCTTCTCGAGTTACGACGGGGACCTCAGGGACCCGCTCTGGTGGCCTCAGGAAAGGCCAGTCCCCATGCGAGTTGCTAGGGGACCTCTCGGGATTCCTCTCCCGTCCATTCCGGGGCCTCAGTCCTTGTGTGGAGTCGGGGCCGGAACCTGAGGATTCCTCTCCAGTGTTGCCATGGATCTTGGGGTGCTTCTGAGTCTCCCCAGGGGAGTCAGGCCTCGTCTCGAGTGGGGGCATGCACGTGCGAATTCCTCCCGAGCTGCAGCAGTAGTGTCACGCTTCCTGTCACGTGGATCAAGGGATCTGTGGCTTTCCCTCGAGGCTGTCCCTCGAGGCTTTCCCACGAGGCTTTCCCACAGGGCTGTGCCACGTGCCACCTTGGTGTGAGTCGATCCTCGGCGTGAAAGACGAGCCGGTGAAGGGAAAAGAGGTTCCTCTGGAATGGACTGAGACATCTGGGGGACTCTTGGAATGGTGGCACGACCCTGGAGTTCCTCTCGCCGTTCCTGTTGAGAGGGCCTCCTCTTGAGATGCGACGGGAATGCCGGGAACTCTTTCCTGACGAAGCAGGGAAAGGATCCCTCATCTTGAGCTACGAGGCGGAAACGGGCTCCTCTGGATGTGGGCGGGACCCTCGTGATTCCTCTCGAGTGGAGACGGCTATGTCGGGGAACTTCTTGATTTGCACCAAGGGTGTGAAGGAGCCTTTCGAAGTTCCAGAGGGGAGGTGTGATCAGCCTCGAGACGCCTCAGCGGAAATGGGCCTCATCTCGCCTGGAGGGGAGAACCTCCTGGATTTTCTCGAGTTGCGGCAGGTCTTCTCGAGTTACGACGGGGACCTCAGGGACCGCTCTGGTGGCCTCAGGAAAGGCCAGTCCCCATGCGAGTTGCTAGGGGACCTCTCGGGATTCCTCTCCCGTCCATGCTGGGGGCTCAGTCCTTGTGTCGAGTCGGGTCCGGAACCTGAGGATTCCTCTCCAGTGTTGCCATGGATCTTGGCGTGCTTCTGAGTCTCCCCAGGGGAGTCAGGCCTCGTCTCGAGTGGGGGCATGCACGTGCGCTTTCCTCCCGAGCTGCAGCAGTAGTGTCACGCTTCCTGTCACGTGGATCAAGGGATCTGTGGCTTTCCCTCGAGGCTGTCCCTCGAGGCTTTCCCACGAGGCTTTCCCACAGGGCTGTGCCACGTGCCACCTTGGTGTGAGTCGATCCTCGGCGTGAAAGACGAGCCGGTGAAGGGAAAAGAGGTTCCTCTGGAATGGACTGAGATATCTGTGGGACTCTTGGTATGGTGGTACGACCCTGGAGTTCCTCTCGCCTTTCCTGTTGAGAGGGCCTCCTCTTGAGATGCGAGGGGAACGCCGGGAACTCTTTCCTGACGAAGCAGTGAAAGGATCCCTCATCTCGAGCTACGAGGAGGAAACGGGGCTCCTCTGGATGTGGGCGGGACCCTCGTGATTCCTCTCGAGTGGAGACGGCTAGGTCGGGGAACTTCTTGATTTGCACCAAGGGTGTGAAGGACCCTTTCGAAGTTCCAGAGGTGAGGTGTGATCAGCCTCGAGACGCCTCAGCGGAAATGGGCCTCATCTCGCCTGGAGGGGAGAACCTCCTGGATTTTCTCCAGTTGCGGCAGGTCTTCTCGAGTTACGACGGGGACCTCAGGGACCCGCTCTGGTGGCCTCAGGAAAGGCCAGTCCCCATGCGAGTTGCTAGGGGACCTCTCGGGATTCCTCTGCCGTCCATGCCGGGGCCTCAGTCCTTGTGTGGAGTCGGGGCCGGAACCTGAGGATTCCTCTCCAGTGTTGCCATGGATCTTGGGGTGCTTCTGAGTCTCCCCAGGGGAGTCAGGCCTCGTCTCGAGTGGGGGCATGCACGTGCGCTTTCCTCCCGAGCTGCAGCAGTAGTGTCACGCTTCCTGTCACGTGGATCAAGGGATCTGTGGCTTTCCCTCGAGGCTGTCCCTCGAGGCTTTCCCACGAGGCTTTCCCACAGGGCTGTGCCACGTGCCACCTTGGTGTGAGTCGATCCTCGGCGTGAAAGACGAGCCGGTGAAGGGAAAAGAGGTTCCTCTGGAATGGACTGAGACATCTGGGGGACTCTTGGAATGGTGGCACGACCCTGGAGTTCCTCTCGCCGTTCCTGTTGAGAGGGCCTCCTCTTGAGATGCGACGGGAACGCCGGGAACTCTTTCCCGACGAAGCAGGGAAAGGATCCCTCATCTCGAGCCACGAGGCGGAAACGGGGCTCCTCTGGATGTGGGCGGGACCCTCGTGATTCCTCTCGAGTGGAGACGGGTATGTCGGGGAACTTCTTGATTTGCACCAAGGGTGTGAAGGACCCTTTCGAAGTTCCAGAGGTGAGGTGTGATCAGCCTCGAGACGCCTCAGCGGAAATGGGCCTCATCTCTCCTGGAGGGGAGAACCTCCTGGATTTTCTCGAGTTGCGGCAGGTCTTCTCGAGTTACGACGGGGACCTCAGGGACCCGCTCTGGTGGCCTCAGGAAAGGCCAGTCCCCATGCGAGTTGCTAGGGGACCTCTCGGGATTCCTCTGCCGTCCATGCCGGGGCCTCAGTCCTTGTGTGGAGTCGGGGCCGGAACCTGAGGATTCCTCTCCAGTGTTGCCATGGATCTTGGGGTGCTTCTGAGTCTCCCCAGGGGAGTCAGGCCTCGTCTCGAGTGGGGGCATGCACGTGCGCTTTCCTCCCGAGCTGCAGCAGTAGTGTCACGCTTCCTGTCACGTGGATCAAGGGATCTGTGGCTTTCCCTCGAGGCTGTCCCTCGAGGCTTTCCCACGAGGCTTTCCCACAGGGCTGTGCCACGTGCCACCTTGGTGTGAGTCGATCCTCGGCGTGAAAGACGAGCCGGTGAAGGGAAAAGAGGTTCCTCTGGAATGGACTGAGACATCTGGGGGACTCTTGGAATGGTGGCACGACCCTGGAGTTCCTCTCGCCGTTCCTGTTGAGAGGGCCTCCTCTTGAGATGCGACGGGAACGCCGGGAACTCTTTCCCGACGAAGCAGGGAAAGGATCCCTCATCTCGAGCCACGAGGCGGAAACGGGGCTCCTCTGGATGTGGGCGGGACCCTCGTGATTCCTCTCGAGTGGAGACGGGTATTTCGGGGAACTTCTTGATTTGCACCAAGGGTGTGAAGGACCCTTTCGAAGTTCCAGAGGTGAGGTGTGATCAGCCTCGAGACGCCTCAGCGGAAATGGGCCTCATCTCGCCTGGAGGGGAGAACCTCCTGGATTTTCTCGAGTTGCGGCAGGTCTTCTCGAGTTACGACGGGGACCTCAGGGACCCGCTCTGGTGGCCTCAGGAAAGGCCAGTCCCCATGCGAGTTGCTAGGGGACCTCTCGGGATTCCTCTCCCGTCCATGCCGGGGCCTCAGTCCTTGTGTGGAGTTGGGGCCGGAACCTGAGGATTAATCTCCAGTGTTGCCATGGATCTTGGGGTGCTTCTGAGGCTCCCCAGGGGAGTCAGGCCTCGTCTCGAGTGGGGGCATGCACGTGCGCTTTCCTCCCGAGCTGCAGCAGTAGTGTCACGCTTCCTGTCACGTGGATCAAGGGATCTGTGGCTTTCCCTCGAGGCTGTCCCTCGAGGCTTTCCCACGAGGCTTTCCCACAGGGCTGTGCCACGTGCCACCTTGGTGTGAGTCGATCCTCGGCGTGAAAGACGAGCCGGTGAAGGGAAAAGAGGTTCCTCTGGAATGGACTGAGACATCTGGGGGACTCTTGGAATGGTGGCACGACCCTGGAGTTCCTCTCGCCGTTCCTGTTGAGAGGGCCTCCTCTTGAGATGCGACGGGAACGCCGGGAACTCTTTCCCGACGAAGCAGGGAAAGGATCCCTCATCTCGAGCTACGAGGCGGAAACGGGGCTCCTCTGGATGTGGGCGGGACCCTCGTGATTCCTCTCGAGTGGAGACGGGTATGTCGGGGAACTTCTTCATTTGCACCAAGGGTGTGAAGGACCCTTTCGAAGTTCCAGAGGTGAGGTGTGATCAGCCTCGAGACGCCTCAGCGGAAATGGGCCTCATCTCGCCTGGAGGGGAGAACCTCCTGGATTTTCTCGAGTTGCGGCAGGTCTTCTCGAGTTACGACGGGGACCTCAGGGACCCGCTCTGGTGGCCTCAGGAAAGGCCAGTCCCCATGCGAGTTGCTAGGGGACCTCTCGGGATTCCTCTGCCGTCCATGCCGGGGCCTCAGTCCTTGTGTGGAGTCGGGGCCGGAACCTGAGGATTCCTCTCCAGTGTTGCCATGGATCTTGGGGTGCTTCTGAGTCTCCCCAGGGGAGTCAGGCCTCGTCTCGAGTGGGGGCATGCACGTGCGCTTTCCTCCCGAGCTGCAGCAGTAGTGTCACGCTTCCTGTCACGTGGATCAAGGGATCTGTGGCTTTCCCTCGAGGCTGTCCCTCGAGGCTTTCCCACGAGGCTTTCCCACAGGGCTGTGCCACGTGCCACCTTGGTGTGAGTCGATCCTCGGCGTGAAAGACGAGCCGGTGAAGGGAAAAGAGGTTCCTCTGGAATGGACTGAGACATCTGGGGGACTCTTGGAATGGTGGAACGACCCTGGAGTTCCTCTCGCCGTTCCTGTTGAGAGGGCCTCCTCTTGAGATGCGACGGGAACGCCGGGAACTCTTTCCCGACGAAGCAGGGAAAGGATCCCTCATCTCGAGCCACGAGGCGGAAACGGGGCTCCTCTGGATGTGGGCGGGACCCTCGTGATTCCTCTCGAGTGGAGACGGGTATGTCGGGGAACTTCTTGATTTGCACCAAGGGTGTGAAGGACCCTTTCGAAGTTCCAGAGGTGACGTGTGATCAGCCTCGAGACGCCTCAGTGGAAATGGGCCTCATCTCGCCTGGAGGGGAGAACCTCCTGGATTTTCTCGAGTTGCGGCAGGTCTTCTCGAGTTACGACGGGGACCTCAGGGACCCGCTCTGGTGGCCTCAGGAAAGGCCAGTCCCCATGCGAGTTGCTAGGGGACCTCTCGGGATTCCTCTCCCGTCCATGCCGGGGCCTCAGTCCTTGTGTGGAGTCGGGGCCGGAACCTGAGGATTAATCTCCAGTGTTGCCATGGATCTTGGGGTGCTTCTGAGGCTCCCCAGGGGAGTCAGGCCTCGTCTCGAGTGGGGGCATGCACGTGCGCTTTCCTCCCGAGCTGCAGCAGTAGTGTCACGCTTCCTGTCACGTGGATCAAGGGATCTGTGGCTTTCCCTCGAGGCTGTCCCTCGAGGCTTTCCCACGAGGCTTTCCCACAGGGCTGTGCCACGTGCCACCTTGGTGTGAGTCGATCCTCGGCGTGAAAGACGAGCCGGTGAAGGGAAAAGAGGTTCCTCTGGAATGGACTGAGACATCTGGGGGACTCTTGGAATGGTGGCACGACCCTGGAGTTCCTCTCGCCGTTCCTGTTGAGAGGGCCTCCTCTTGAGATGCGACGGGAACGCCGGGAACTCTTTCCCGACGAAGCAGGGAAAGGATCCCTCATCTCGAGCCACGAGGCGGAAACGGGGCTCCTCTGGATGTGGGCGGGACCCTCGTGATTCCTCTCGAGTGGAGACGGGTATGTCGGGGAACTTCTTGATTTGCACCAAGGGTGTGAAGGACCCTTTCGAAGTTCCAGAGGTGAGGTGTGATCAGCCTCGAGACGCCTCAGCGGAAATGGGCCTCATCTCGCCTGGAGGGGAGAACCTCCTGGATTTTCTCGAGTTGCGGCAGGTCTTCTCGAGTTACGACGGGGACCTCAGGGACCCGCTCTGGTGGCCTCAGGAAAGGCCAGTCCCCATGCGAGTTGCTAGGGGACCTCTCGGGATTCCTCTCCCGTCCATGCCGGGGCCTCAGTCCTTGTGTGGAGTCGGGGCCGGAACCTGAGGATTCCTCTCCAGTGTTGCCATGGATCTTGGGGTGCTTCTGAGGCTCCCCAGGGGAGTCAGGCCTCGTCTCGAGTGGGGGCATGCACGTGCGCTTTCCTCCCGAGCTGCAGCAGTAGTGTCACGCTTCCTGTCACGTGGATCAAGGGATCTGTGGCTTTCCCTCGAGGCTGTCCCTCGAGGCTTTCCCACGAGGCTTTCCCACAGGGCTGTGCCACGTGCCACCTTGGTGTGAGTCGATCCTCGGCGTGAAAGACGAGCCGGTGAAGGGAAAAGAGGTTCCTCTGGAATGGACTGAGACTTCTGGGGGACTCTTGGAATGGTGGCACGACCCTGGAGTTCCTCTCGCCGTTCCTGTTGAGAGGGCCTCCTCTTGAGATGCGACGGGAAGGCCGGGAACTCTTTCCCGACAAAGCAGGGAAAGGATCCCTCATCTCGAGCTACGAGGCGGAAACGGGGCTCCTCTGGATGTGGGCGGGACCCTCGTGATTCCTCTCGAGTGGAGACGGGCATGTCGGGGAACTTCTTGATTTGCACCAAGGGTGTGAAGGACCCTTTCGACGTTCCAGAGGTGACGTGTGATCAGCCTCGAGACGCCTCAGTGGAAATGGGCCTCATCTCGCCTGGAGGGGAGAACCTCCTGGATTTTCTCGAGTTGCGGCAGGTCTTCTCGAGTTACGACGGGGACCTCAGGGACCCGCTCTGGTGGCCTCAGGAAAGGCCAGTCCCCATGCGAGTTGCTAGGGGACCTCTCGGGATTCCTCTCCCGTCCATGCCGGGGCCTCAGTCCTTGTGTGGAGTCGGGGCCGGAACCTGAGGATTAATCTCCAGTGTTGCCATGGATCTTGGGGTGCTTCTGAGGCTCCCCAGGGGAGTCAGGCCTCGTCTCGAGTGGGGGCATGCACGTGCGCTTTCCTCCCGAGCTGCAGCAGTAGTGTCACGCTTCCTGTCACGTGGATCAAGGGATCTGTGGCTTTCCCTCGAGGCTGTCCCTCGAGGCTTTCCCACGAGGCTTTCCCACAGGGCTGTGCCACGTGCCACCTTGGTGTGAGTCGATCCTCGGCGTGAAAGACGAGCCGGTGAAGGGAAAAGAGGTTCCTCTGGAATGGACTGAGACATCTGGGGGACTCTTGGAATGGTGGCACGACCCTGGAGTTCCTCTCGCCGTTCCTGTTGAGAGGGCCTCCTCTTGAGATGCGACGGGAACGCCGGGAACTCTTTCCCGACGAAGCAGGGAAAGGATCCCTCATCTCGAGCCACGAGGCGGAAACGGGGCTCCTCTGGATGTGGGCGGGACCCTCGTGATTCCTCTCGAGTGGAGACGGGTATGTCGGGGAACTTCTTGATTTGCACCAAGGGTGTGAAGGACCCTTTCGAAGTTCCAGAGGTGAGGTGTGATCAGCCTCGAGACGCCTCAGCGGAAATGGGCCTCATCTCGCCTGGAGGGGAGAACCTCCTGGATTTTCTCGAGTTGCGGCAGGTCTTCTCGAGTTACGACGGGGACCTCAGGGACCCGCTCTGGTGGCCTCAGGAAAGGCCAGTCCCCATGCGAGTTGCTAGGGGACCTCTCGGGATTCCTCTCCCGTCCATGCCGGGGCCTCAGTCCTTGTGTGGAGTCGGGGCCGGAACGTGAGGATTCCTCTCCAGTGTTGCCATGGATCTTGGGGTGCTTCTGAGGCTCCCCAGGGGAGTCAGGCCTCGTCTCGAGTGGGGGCATGCACGTGCGCTTTCCTCCCGAGCTGCAGCAGTAGTGTCACGCTTCCTGTCACGTGGATCAAGGGATCTGTGGCTTTCCCTCGAGGCTGTCCCTCGAGGCTTTCCCACGAGGCTTTCCCACAGGGCTGTGCCACGTGCCACCTTGGTGTGAGTCGATCCTCGGCGTGAAAGACGAGCCGGTGAAGGGAAAAGAGGTTCCTCTGGAATGGACTGAGACTTCTGGGGGACTCTTGGAATGGTGGCACGACCCTGGAGTTCCTCTCGCCGTTCCTGTTGAGAGGGCCTCCTCTTGAGATGCGACGGGAACGCCGGGAACTCTTTCCCGACGAAGCAGGGAAAGGATCCCTCATCTCGAGCTACGAGGCGGAAACGGGGCTCCTCTGGATGTGGGCGGGACCCTCGTGATTCCTCTCGAGTGGAGACGGGTATGTCGGGGAACTTCTTGATTTGCACCAAGGGTGTGAAGGAGCCTTTCGAAGTTCCAGAGGTGAGGTGTGATCAGCCTCGAGACGCCTCAGCGGAAATGGGCCTCATCTCGCCTGAAGGGGAGAACCTCCTGGATTTTCTCCAGTTGCGGCAGGTCTTCTCGAGTTACGACGGGGACCTCAGGGACCCGCTCTGGTGGCCTCAGGAAAGGCCAGTCCCCATGCGAGTTGCTAGGGGACCTCTCGGGATTCCTCTCCCGTCCATGCCGGGGCCTCAGTCCTTGTGTGGAGTCGGGGCCGGAACCTGAGGATTCCTCTCCAGTGTTGCCATGGATCTTGGGGTGCTTCTGAGTCTCCCCAGGGGAGTCAGGCCTCGTCTCGAGTGGGGGCATGCACGTGCGAATTCCTCCCGAGCTGCAGCAGTAGTGTCACGCTTCCTGTCACGTGGATCAAGGGATCTGTGGCTTTCCCTCGAGGCTGTCCCTCGAGGATTTCCCACGAGGCTTTCCCACAGGGCTGTGCCACGTGCCACCTTGGTGTGAGTCGATCCTCGGCGTGAAAGACGAGCCGGTGAAGGGAAAAGAGGTTCCTCTGGAATGGACTGAGACATCTGGGGGACTCTTGGAATGGTGGCACGACCCTGGAGTTCCTCTCGCCGTTCCTGTTGAGAGGGCCTCCTCTTGAGATGCGACGGGAATGCCGGGAACTCTTTCCTGACGAAGCAGGGAAAGGATCCCTCATCTCGAGCTACGAGGCGGAAACGGGGCTCCTCTGGATGTGGGCGGGACCCTCGTGATTCCTCTCGAGTGGAGACGGCTATGTCGGGGAACTTCTTGATTTGCACCAAGGGTGTGAAGGAGCCTTTCGAAGTTCCAGAGGGGAGGTGTGATCAGCCTCGAGACGCCTCAGCGGAAATGGGCCTCATCTCGCCTGGAGGGGAGAACCTCCTGGATTTTCTCGAGTTGCGGCAGGTCTTCTCGAGTTACGACGGGGACCTCAGGGACCCGCTCTGGTGGCCTCAGGAAAGGCCAGTCCCCATGCGAGTTGCTAGGGGACCTCTCGGGATTCCTCTCCCGTCCATGCTGGGGGCTCAGTCCTTGTGTCGAGTCGGGGCCGGAACCTGAGGATTCCTCTCCAGTGTTGCCATGGATCTTGGCGTGCTTCTGAGTCTCCCCAGGGGAGTCAGGCCTCGTCTCGAGTGGGGGCATGCACGTGCGCTTTCCTCCCGAGCTGCAGCAGTAGTGTCACGCTTCCTGTCACGTGGATCAAGGGATCTGTGGCTTTCCCTCGAGGCTGTCCCTCGAGGCTTTCCCACGAGGCTTTCCCACAGGGCTGTGCCACGTGCCACCTTGGTGTGAGTCGATCCTCGGCGTGAAAGACGAGCCGGTGAAGGGAAAAGAGGTTCCTCTGGAATGGACTGAGATATCTGTGGGACTCTTGGTATGGTGGTACGACCCTGGAGTTCCTCTCGCCGTTCCTGTTGAGAGGGCCTCCTCTTGAGATGCGACGGGAACGCCGGGAACTCTTTCCCGATGAAGCAGGGAAAGGATCCCTCATCTCGAGCTACGAGGCCGAAACGGGGCTCCTCTGGATGTGGGCGGGACCCTCGTGATTCCTCTCGCGTGGAGACGGGTATGTCGGGGAACTTCTTCATTTGCACCAAGGGTGTGAAGGACCCTTTCGAAGTTCCAGAGGTGAGGTGTGATCAGCCTCGAGACGCCTCAGCGGAAATGGGCCTCATCTCGCCTGGAGGGGAGAACCTCCTGGATTTTCTCGAGTTGCGGCAGGTCTTCTCGAGTTACGACGGGGACCTCAGGGACCCGCTCTGGTGGCCTCAGGAAAGGCCAGTCCCCATGCGAGTTGCTAGGGGACCTCTCGGGATTCCTCTGCCGTCCATGCCGGGGCCTCAGTCCTTGTGTGGAGTCGGGGCCGGAACCTGAGGATTCCTCTCCAGTGTTGCCATGGATCTTGGGGTGCTTCTGAGTCTCCCCAGGGGAGTCAGGCCTCGTCTCGAGTGGGGGCCTGCACGTGCGCTTTCCTCCCGAGCTGCAGCAGTAGTGTCACGCTTCCTGTCACGTGGATCAAGGGATCTGTGGCTTTCCCTCGAGGCTGTCCCTCGAGGCTTTCCCACGAGGCTTTCCCACAGGGCTGTGCCACGTGCCACCTTGGTGTGAGTCGATCCTCGGCGTGAAAGACGAGCCGGTGAAGGGAAAAGAGGTTCCTCTGGAATGGACTGAGACATCTGGGGGACTCTTGGAATGGTGGAACGACCCTGGAGTTCCTCTCACCGTTCCTGTTGAGAGGGCCTCCTTTGAGATGCGACGGGAACGCCGGGAACTCTTTCCCGACGAAGCAGGGAAAGGATCCCTCATCTCGAGCCACGAGGCGGAAACGGGGCTCCTCTGGATGTGGGCGGGACCCTCGTGATTCCTCTCGAGTGGAGACGGGTATGTCGGGGAACTTCTTGATTTGCACCAAGGGTGTGAAGGACCCTTTCGAAGTTCCAGAGGTGACGTGTGATCAGCCTCGAGACGCCTCAGCGGAAATGGGCCTCATCTCGCCTGGAGGGGAGAACCTCCTGGATTTTCTCGAGTTGCGGCAGGTCTTCTCGAGTTACGACGGGGACCTCAGGGACCCGCTCTGGTGGCCTCAGGAAAGGCCAGTCCCCATGCGAGTTGCTAGGGGACCTCTCGGGATTCCTCTGCCGTCCATGCCGGGGCCTCAGTCCTTGTGTGGAGTCGGGGCCGGAACGTGAGGATTCCTCTGCAGTGTTGCCATGGATCTTGGGGTGCTTCTGAGTCTCCCCAGGGGAGTCAGGCCTCGTCTCGAGTGGGGGCATGCACGTGCGCTTTCCTCCCGAGCTGCAGCAGTAGTGTCACGCTTCCTGTCACGTGGATCAAGGGATCTGTGGCTTTCCCTCGAGGCTGTCCCTCGAGGCTTTCCCACGAGGCTTTCCCACAGGGCTGTGCCACGTGCCACCTTGGTGTGAGTCGATCCTCGGCGTGAAAGACGAGCCGGTGAAGGGAAAAGAGGTTCCTCTGGAATGGACTGAGACATCTGGGGGACTCTTGGAATGGTGGCACGACCCTGGAGTTCCTCTCGCCGTTCCTGTTGAGAGGGCCTCCTCTTGAGATGCGACGGGAACGCCGGGAACTCTTTCCCGACGAAGCAGGGAAAGGATCCCTCATCTCGAGCTACGAGGCGGAAACGGGGCTCCTCTGGATGTGGGCGGGACCCTCGTGATTCCTCTCGAGTGGAGACGGCTAGGTCTGGGAACTTCTTGATTTGCACCAAGGGTGTGAAGGACCCTTTCGAAGTTCCAGAGGTGAGGTGTGATCAGCCTCGAGACGCCTCAGCGGAAATGGGCCTCATCTCGCCTGAAGGGGAGAACCTCCTGGATTTTCTCCAGTTGCGGCAGGTCTTCTCGAGTTACGACGGGGACCTCAGGGACCCGCTCTGGTGGCCTCAGGAAAGGCCAGTCCCCATGCGAGTTGCTAGGGGACCTCTCGGGATTCCTCTCCCGTCCATGCCGGGGCCTCAGTCCTTGTGTGGAGTCGGGGCCGGAACCTGAGGATTAATCTCCAGTGTTGCCATGGATCTTGGGTTGCTTCTGAGGCTCCCCAGGGGAGTCAGGCCTCGTCTCGAGTGGGGGCATGCACGTGCGCTTTCCTCCCGAGCTGCAGCAGTAGTGTCACGCTTCCTGTCACGTGGATCAAGGGATCTGTGGCTTTCCCTCGAGGCTGTCCCTCGAGGCTTTCCCACGAGGCTTTCCCACAGGGCTGTGCCACGTGCCACCTTGGTGTGAGTCGATCCTCGGCGTGAAAGACGAGCCGGTGAAGGGAAAAGAGGTTCCTCTGGAATGGACTGAGATATCTGTGGGACTCTTGGAATGGTGGTACGACCCTGGAGTTCCTCTCGCCTTTCCTGTTGAGAGGGCCTCCTCTTGAGATGCGAGGGGAACGCCGGGAACTCTTTCCTGACGAAGCAGTGAAAGGATACCTCATCTCGAGCTACGAGGCGGAAACGGGGCCCCTCTGGATGTGGGCGGGACCCTCGTGATTCCTCTCGAGTGGAGACGGGTATGTCGAGGAACTTCTTGATTTGCACCAAGGGTGTGAAGGACCCTTTCGAAGTTCCAGAGGTGAGGTGTGATCAGCCTCGAGACGCTTCAGCGGAAATGGGCCTCATCTCGCCTGGAGGGGAGAACCTCCTGGATTTTCTCGAGTTGCGGCAGGTCTTCTCGAGTTACGACGGGGACCTCAGGGACCCGCTCTGGTGGCCTCAGGAAAGGCCAGTCCCCATGCGAGTTGCTAGGGGACCTCTCGGGATTCCTCTGCCGTCCATGCCGGGGCCTCAGTCCTTGTGTGGAGTCGGGGCCTGAACCTGAGGATTCCTCTCCAGTGTTGCCATGGATCTTGGGGTGCTTCTGAGTCTCCCCAGGGGAGTCAGGCCTCGTCTCGAGTGGGGGCATGCACGTGCGCTTTCCTCCCGAGCTGCAGCAGTAGTGTCACGCTTCCTGTCACGTGGATCAAGGGATCTGTGGCTTTCCCTCGTGGCTGTCCCTCGAGGCTTTCCCACGAGGCTTTCCCACAGGGCTGTGCCACGTGCCACATTGGTGTGAGTCGATCCTCGGCGTGAAAGACGAGCCGGTGAAGGGAAAAGAGGTTCCTCTGGAATGGACTGAGACATCTGGGGGACTCTTGGAATGGTGGCACGACCCTGGAGTTCCTCTCGCCGTTCCTGTTGAGAGGGCCTCCTCTTGAGATGCGACGGGAACGCCGGGAACTCTTTCCCGACGAAGCAGGGAAAGGATCCCTCATCTCGAGCCACGAGGCGGAAACGGGGCTCCTCTGGATGTGGGCGGGACCCTCGTGATTCCTCTCGAGTGGAGACGGGTATGTCGGGGAACTTCTTGATTTGCACCAAGGGTGTGAAGGACCCTTTCGAAGTTCCAGAGGTGACGTGTGATCAGCCTCGAGACGCCTCAGCGGAAATGGGCCTCATCTCGCCTGGAGGGGAGAACCTCCTGGATTTTCTCGAGTTGCGGCAGGTCTTCTCGAGTTACGACGGGGACCTCAGGGACCCGCTCTGGTGGCCTCAGGAAAGGCCAGTCCCCATGCGAGTTGCTAGGGGACCTCTCGGGATTCCTCTCCCGTCCATGCCGGGGCCTCAGTCCTTGTGTGGAGTCGGGGCCGGAACCTGAGGATTAATCTAAAGGGTTGCCATGGATCTTGGGGTGCTTCTGAGGCTCCCCAGGGGAGTCAGGCCTCGTCTCGAGTGGGGGCATGCACGTGCACTTTCCTCCCGAGCTGCAGCAGTAGTGTCACGCTTCCTGTCACGTGGATCAAGGGATCTGTGGCTTTCCCTCGAGGCTGTCCCTCGAGGCTTTCCCACGAGGCTTTCCCACAGGGCTGTGCCACGTGCCACCTTGGTGTGAGTCGATCCTCGGCGTGAAAGACGAGCCGGTGAAGGGAAAAGAGGTTCCTCTGGAATGGACTGAGACATCTGGGGGACTCTTGGAATGGTGGCACGACCCTGGAGTTCCTCTCGCCGTTCCTGTTGAGAGGGCCTCCTCTTGAGATGCGACGGGAACGCCGGGAACTCTTTCCCGACGAAGCAGGGAAAGGATTCCTCATCTCGAGCTACGAGGCGGAAACGGGGCTCCTCTGGATGTGGGCGGGACCCTCGTGATTCCTCTCGAGTGGAGACGGGTATGTCGGGGAACTTCTTGATTTGCACCAAGGGTGTGAAGGACCCTTTCGAAGTTCCAGAGGTGAGGTGTGATCAGCCTCGAGACGCCTCAGCGGAAATGGGCCTCATCTCGCCTGAAGGGGAGAACCTCCTGGATTTTCTCCAGTTGCGGCAGGTCTTCTCGAGTTACGACGGGGACCTCAGGGACCCGCTCTGGTGGCCTCAGGAAAGGCCAGTCCCCATGCGAGTTGCTAGGGGACCTCTCGGGATTCCTCTCCCGTCCATGCCGGGGCCTCAGTCCTTGTGTGGAGTCGGGGCCGGAACCTGAGGATTCCTCTCCAGTGTTGCCATGGATCTTGGGGTGCTTCTGAGTCTCCCCAGGGGAGTCAGGCCTCGTCTCGAGTGGGGGCATGCACGTGCGCTTTCCTCCCGAGCTGCAGCAGTAGTGTCACGCTTCCTGTCACGTGGATCAAGGGATCTGTGGCTTTCCCTCGAGGCTGTCCCTCGAGGCTTTCCCACGAGGCTTTCCCACAGGGCTGTGCCACGTGCCACCTTGGTGTGAGTCGATCCTCGGCGTGAAAGACGAGCCGGTGAAGGGAAAAGAGGTTCCTCTGGAATGGACTGAGACATCTGGGGGACTCTTGGAATGGTGGCACGACCCTGGAGTTCCTCTCGCCGTTCCTGTTGAGAGGGCCTCCTCTTGAGATGCGACGGGAACGCCGGGAACTCTTTCCTGACGAAGCAGGGAAAGGATCCCTCATCTCGAGCTACGAGGCGGAAACGGGGCTCCTCTGGATGTGGGCGGGACCCTCGTGATTCCTCTCGAGTGGAGTCGGGTATTTCGGGGAACTTCTTGATTTGCACCAAGGGTGTGAAGGAGCCTTTCGAAGTTCCAGAGGGGAGGTGTGATCAGCCTCGAGACGCCTCAGCGGAAATGGGCCTCATCTCGCCTGGAGGGGAGAACCTCCTGGATTTTCTCGAGTTGCGGCAGGTCTTCTCGAGTTACGACGGGGACCTCAGGGACCCGCTCTGGTGGCCTCAGGAAAGGCCAGTCCCCATGCGAGTTGCTAGGGGACCTCTCGGGATTCCTCTCCCGTCCATGCTGGGGGCTCAGTCCTTGTGTGGAGTCGGGGCCGGAACCTGAGGATTCCTCTCCAGTGTTGCCATGGATCTTGGGGTGCTTCTGAGTCTCCCCAGGGGAGTCAGGCCTCGTCTCGAGTGGGGGCATGCACGTGCGCTTTCCTCCCGAGCTGCAG
Organism: Budorcas taxicolor; assembly: GCF_023091745.1. Lineage (NCBI taxonomy): Eukaryota > Metazoa > Chordata > Mammalia > Artiodactyla > Bovidae > Budorcas > Budorcas taxicolor. The sequence goes on from NW_026291718.1 coordinate 108,614, forward strand.
CAGTAGTGTCACGCTTCCTGTCACGTGGATCAAGGGATCTGTGGCTTTCCCTCGAGGCTGTCCCTCGAGGCTTTCCCACGAGGCTTTCCCACAGGGCTGTGCCACGTGCCACCTTTGTGTGAGTTGATCCTCGGCGTGAAAGACGAGCCGGTGAAGGGAAAAGAGGTTCATCTGGAATGGACTGAGATATCTGTGGGACTCTTGGAATGGTGGTACGACCCTGGAGTTCCTCTCGCCTTTCCTGTTGAGAGGGCCTCCTCTTGAGATGCGAGGGGAACGCCGGGAACTCTTTCCTGACGAAGCAGTGAAAGGATCCCTCATCTCGAGCTACGAGGAGGAAACGGGGCTCCTCTGGATGTGGGCGGGACCCTCGTGATTCCTCTCGAGTGGAGACGGGTATGTCGGGGAACTTCTTGATTTGCATCAAGGGTGTGAAGGACCCTTTCGAAGTTCCAGAGGTGAGGTGTGATCAGCCTCGAGACGCCTCAGCGGAAATGGGCCTCATCTCGCCTGGAGGGGAGAACCTCCTGGATTTTATCGAGTTGCGGCAGGTCTTCTCGAGTTACGACGGGGACCTCAGGGACCCGCTCTGGTGGCCTCAGGAAAGGCCAGTCCCCATGCGAGTTGCTAGGGGACCTCTCGGGATTCCTCTCCCGTCCATGCCGGGGCCTCAGTCCTTGTGTGGAGTCGGGGCCGGAACCTGAGGATTCCTCTCCAGTGTTGCCATGGATCTTGGGGTGCTTCTGAGTCTCCCCAGGGGAGTCAGGCCTCGTCTCGAGTGGGGGCATGCACGTGCGCTTTCCTCCCGAGCTGCAGCAGTAGTGTCACGCTTCCTGTCACGTGGATCAAGGGATCTGTGGCTTTCCCTCGAGGCTGTCCTTCGAGGCTTTCCCACGAGGCTTTCCCACAGGGCTGTGCCACGTGCCACCTTGGTGTGAGTCGATCCTCGGCGTGAAAGACGAGCCGGTGAAGGGAAAAGAGGTTCCTCTGGAATGGACTGAGACATCTGGGGGACTCTTGGAATGGTGGCACGACCCTGGAGTTCCTCTCGCCGTTCCTGTTGAGAGGGTCTCCTCTTGAGATGCGACGGGAACGCCGGGAACTCTTTCCTGACGAAGCAGGGAAAGGATCCCTCATCTCGAGCTACGAGGCGGAAACGGGGCTCCTCTGGATGTGGGCGGGACCCTCGTGATTCCTCTCGAGTGGAGTCGGGTATTTCGGGGAACTTCTTGATTTGCACCAAGGGTGTGAAGGAGCCTTTCGAAGTTCCAGAGGGGAGGTGTGATCAGCCTCGAGACGCCTCAGCGGAAATGGGCCTCATCTCGCCTGGAGGGGAGAACCTCCTGGATTTTCTCGAGTTGCGGCAGGTCTTCTCGAGTTACGACGGGGACCTCAGGGACCCGCTCTGGTGGCCTCAGGAAAGGCCAGTCCCCATGCGAGTTGCTAGGGGACCTCTCGGGATTCCTCTCCCGTCCATGCTGGGGGCTCAGTCCTTGTGTGGAATCGGGGCCGGAACCTGAGGATTCCTCTCCAGTGTTGCCATGGATCTTGGGGTGCTTCTGAGTCTCCCCAGGGGAGTCAGGCCTCGTCTCGAGTGGGGGCATGCACGTGCGCTTTCCTCCCGAGCTGCAGCAGTAGTGTCACGCTTCCTGTCACGTGGATCAAGGGATCTGTGGCTTTCCCTCGAGGCTGTCCCTCGAGGCTTTCCCACGAGGCTTTCCCACAGGGCTGTGCCACGTGCCACCTTTGTGTGAGTTGATCCTCGGCGTGAAAGACGAGCCGGTGAAGGGAAAAGAGGTTCATCTGGAATGGACTGAGATATCTGTGGGACTCTTGGAATGGTGGTACGACCCTGGAGTTCCTCTCGCCTTTCCTGTTGAGAGGGCCTCCTCTTGAGATGCGAGGGGAACGCCGGGAACTCTTTCCTGACGAAGCAGTGAAAGGATCCCTCATCTCGAGCTACGAGGAGGAAACGGGGCTCCTCTGGATGTGGGCGGGACCCTCGTGATTCCTCTCGAGTGGAGACGGGTATGTCGGGGAACTTCTTGATTTGCATCAAGGGTGTGAAGGACCCTTTCGAAGTTCCAGAGGTGAGGTGTGATCAGCCTCGAGACGCCTCAGCGGAAATGGGCCTCATCTCGCCTGGAGGGGAGAACCTCCTGGATTTTATCGAGTTGCGGCAGGTCTTCTCGAGTTACGACGGGGACCTCAGGGACCCGCTCTGGTGGCCTCAGGAAAGGCCAGTCCCCATGCGAGTTGCTAGGGGACCTCTCGGGATTCCTCTCCCGTCCATGCCGGGGCCTCAGTCCTTGTGTGGAGTCGGGGCCGGAACCTGAGGATTCCTCTCCAGTGTTGCCATGGATCTTGGGGTGCTTCTGAGTCTCCCCAGGGGAGTCAGGCCTCGTCTCGAGTGGGGGCATGCACGTGCGCTTTCCTCCCGAGCTGCAGCAGTAGTGTCACGCTTCCTGTCACGTGGATCAAGGGATCTGTGGCTTTCCCTCGAGGCTGTCCTTCGAGGCTTTCCCACGAGGCTTTCCCACAGGGCTGTGCCACGTGCCACCTTGGTGTGAGTCGATCCTCGGCGTGAAAGACGAGCCGGTGAAGGGAAAAGAGGTTCCTCTGGAATGGACTGAGACATCTGGGGGACTCTTGGAATGGTGGCACGACCCTGGAGTTCCTCTCGCCGTTCCTGTTGAGAGGGTCTCCTCTTGAGATGCGACGGGAACGCCGGGAACTCTTTCCTGACGAAGCAGGGAAAGGATCCCTCATCTCGAGCTACGAGGCGGAAACGGGGCTCCTCTGGATGTGGGCGGGACCCTCGTGATTCCTCTCGAGTGGAGTCGGGTATTTCGGGGAACTTCTTGATTTGCACCAAGGGTGTGAAGGAGCCTTTCGAAGTTCCAGAGGGGAGGTGTGATCAGCCTCGAGACGCCTCAGCGGAAATGGGCCTCATCTCGCCTGGAGGGGAGAACCTCCTGGATTTTCTCGAGTTGCGGCAGGTCTTCTCGAGTTACGACGGGGACCTCAGGGACCCGCTCTGGTGGCCTCAGGAAAGGCCAGTCCCCATGCGAGTTGCTAGGGGACCTCTCGGGATTCCTCTCCCGTCCATGCTGGGGGCTCAGTCCTTGTGTGGAATCGGGGCCGGAACCTGAGGATTCCTCTCCAGTGTTGCCATGGATCTTGGGGTGCTTCTGAGTCTCCCCAGGGGAGTCAGGCCTCGTCTCGAGTGGGGGCATGCACGTGCGCTTTCCTCCCGAGCTGCAGCAGTAGTGTCACGCTTCCTGTCACGTGGATCAAGGGATCTGTGGCTTTCCCTCGAGGCTGTCCCTCGAGGCTTTCCCACGAGGCTTTCCCACAGGGCTGTGCCACGTGCCACCTTTGTGTGAGTTGATCCTCGGCGTGAAAGACGAGCCGGTGAAGGGAAAAGAGGTTCATCTGGAATGGACTGAGATATCTGTGGGACTCTTGGAATGGTGGTACGACCCTGGAGTTCCTCTCGCCTTTCCTGTTGAGAGGGCCTCCTCTTGAGATGCGAGGGGAACGCCGGGAACTCTTTCCTGACGAAGCAGTGAAAGGATCCCTCATCTCGAGCTACGAGGAGGAAACGGGGCTCCTCTGGATGTGGGCGGGACCCTCGTGATTCCTCTCGAGTGGAGACGGGTATGTCGGGGAACTTCTTGATTTGCATCAAGGGTGTGAAGGACCCTTTCGAAGTTCCAGAGGTGAGGTGTGATCAGCCTCGAGACGCCTCAGCGGAAATGGGCCTCATCTCGCCTGGAGGGGAGAACCTCCTGGATTTTCTCGAGTTGCGGCAGGTCTTCTCGAGTTACGACGGGGACCTCAGGGACCCGCTCTGGTGGCCTCAGGAAAGGCCAGTCCCCATGCGAGTTGCTAGGGGACCTCTCGGGATTCCTCTCCTGTCCATGCCGGGGCCTCAGTCATTGTGTGGAGTCGGGGCTGGAACCTGAGGATTCCTCTCCAGTGTTGCCATGGATCTTGGGGTGCTTCTGAGTCTCCCCAGGGGAGTCAGGCCTCGTCTCGAGTGGGGGCATGCACGTGCGCTTTCCTCCCGTGCTGCAGCAGTAGTGTCACGCTTCCTGTCACGTGGATCAAGGGATCTGTGGCTTTCCCTCGAGGCTGTCCCTCGAGGCTTCCCACGAGGCTTTCCCACAGGGCTGTGCCACGTGCCACCTTGGTGTGAGTCGATCCTCGGCGTGAAAGACGAGCCGGTGAAGGGAAAAGAGGTTCCTCTGGAATGGACTGAGACATCTGGGGGACTCTTGGAATGGTGGCACGACCCTGGAGTTCCTCTCGCCGGTCCTGTTGAGAGGGCCTCCTCTTGAGATGCGACGGGAACGCCGGGAACTCTTTCCCGACGAAGCAGGGAAAGGATCCCTCATGTCGAGCTATGAGGCGGAAACGGGGCTCCTCTGGATGTGGGCGGGACCCACGTGATTCCTCTCGAGTGGAGACGGGTATGTCTGGGAACTTCTTGATTTGCACCAAGGGTGTGAAGGACCCTTTCGAAGTTCCAGAGGTGAGGTGTGATCAGCCTCGAGACGCCTCAGCGGAAATGGGCCTCATCTCGCCTGGAGGGGAGAACCTCCTGGATTTTCTCGAGTTGCGGCAGGTCTTCTCGAGTTACGACGGGGACCACAGGGACCCGCTCTGGTGGCCTCAGGAAAGGCCAGTCCCCATGCGAGTTGCTAGGGGACCTCTCGGGATTCCTCTCCCGTCCATGCCGGGGCCTCAGTCCTTGTGTGGAGTCGGGGCCGGAACCTGAGGATTCCTCCCCAGTGTTGCCATGGATCTTGGGGTGCTTCTGAGTCTCCCCAGGGGAGTCAGGCCTCGTCTCGAGTGGGGGCATGCACGTGCGCTTTCCTCCCGAGCTGCAGCAGTAGTGTCACGCTTCCTGTCACGTGGATCAAGGGATCTGTGGCTTTCCTTCGAGGCTGTCCCTCGAGGCTTTCCCACGAGGCTTTCCTACAGGGCTGTGCCACGTGCCACCTTGGTGTGAGTCGATCCTCGGCGTGAAAGACGAGTCGGTGAAGGGAAAAGAGGTTCCTCTGGAATGGACTGAGATATCTGGGGGACTCTTGGAATGGTGGCACGACCCTGGAGTTCCTCTCGCCTTTCCTGTTGAGAGGGCCTCCTCTTGAGATGCGAGGGGAACGCCGGGAACTCTTTCCTGACGAAGCAGTGAAAGGATCCCTCATCTCGAGCTACGAGGAGGAAACGGGGCTCCTCTGGATGTGGGCGGGACCCTCGTGATTCCTCTCGAGTGGAGACGGGTATGTCGGGGAACTTCTTGATTTGCACCAAGGGTGTGAAGGACCCTTTCGAAGTTCCAGAGGTGAGGTGTGATCAGCCTCGAGACGCCTCAGCGGAAATGGGCCTCATCTCGCCTGGAGGGGAGAACCTCCTGGATTTTCTCGAGTTGCGGAAGGTCTTCTCGAGTTACGACGGGGACCTCAGGGACCCGCTCTGGTGGTCTCAGGAAAGGCCAGTCCCCATGTGAGTTGCTAGGGGACCTCTCAGGATTCCTCTCCCGTCCATGCCGGGGCCTCAGTCCTTGTGTGGAGTCGGGGCCGGAACCTGAGGATTCCTCTCCAGTGTTGCCATGGATCTTGGGGTGCTTCTGAGTCTCCCCAGGGGAGTCAGGCCTCGTCTCGAGTGGGGGCATGCACGTGCGCTTTCCTCCCGAGCTGCAGCAATAGTGTCACGCTTCCTGTCACGTGAATCAAGGGATCTGTGGCTTTCCCTCGAGGCTGTCCCTCGAGGCTTTCCCACGAGGCTTTCCCACAGGGCTGTGCCACGTGCCACCTTGGTGTGAGTCGATCCTCGGCGTGAAATCCGAGCCGGTGAAGAGAAAAGAGGTTCCTCTGGAATGGACTGAGACATCTGGGGGACTCTTGGAATGGTGGCACGACCCTCGAGTTCCTCTCGCCGTTCCTGTTGAGAGGGCCTCCTCTTGAGATGCGACGGGAACGCCGGGAACTCTTTCCCGACGAAGCAGGGAAAGGATCCCTCATCTCGAGCTACGAGGCGGAAACGGGGCTCCTCTGGATGTTGGCGGGACCCTCGTGATTCCTCTCGAGTGGAGACGGGTATGTCGGGGAACTTCTTGATTTGCACCAAGGGTGTGAAGGAGCCTTTCGAAGTTCCAGAGGTGAGGTGTGATCAGCCTCGAGACGCCTCAGCGGAAATGGGCCTCATCTCGCCTGGAGGGGAGAACCTCCTGGATTTTCTCGAGTTGCGGCAGGTCTTCTCGAGTTACGACGGGGACCTCAGGGAGCCGCTCTGCTGGCCTCAGGAAAGGCCAGTCCCCATGCGAGTTGCTAGGGGACCTCTCGGGATTCCTCTCCCGTCCATGCCGGGGCCTCAGTCCTTGTGGGGAGTCGGGGCCGGAACCTGAGGATTCCTCTCCAGTGTTGCCATGGATCTTGGGGTGCTTCTGAGTCTCCCCAGGGGAGTCAGGCCTCGTCTCGAGTGGGGGCATGCACGTGCGCTTTCCTCCCGAGCTGCAGCAGTAGTGTCACGCTTCCTGTCACGTGGATCAAGGGATCTGTGGCTTTCCCTCGAGGCTGTCCCTCGAGGCTTCCCACGAGGCTTTCCCACAGGGCTGTGCCACGTGCCACCTTGGTGTGAGTCGATCCTCGGCGTGAAAGACGAGCCGGTGAAGGGAAAAGAGGTTCCTCTGGAATGGACTGAGACATCTGGGGGACTCTTGGAATGGTGGCACGACCCTGGAGTTCCTCTCGCCGGTCCTGTTGAGAGGGCCTCCTCTTGAGATGCGACGGGAACGCCGGGAAATCTTTCCCGACGAAGCAGGGAAAGGATCCCTCATGTCGAGCTATGAGGCGGAAACGGGGCTCCTCTGGATGTGGGCGGGACCCTCGTGATTCCTCTCGAGTGGAGACGGGTATGTCGGGGAACTTCTTGATTTGCACCAAGGGTGTGAAGGACCCTTTCGAAGTTCCAGAGGTGAGGTGTGATCAGCCTCGAGACGCCTCAGCAGAAATGGGCCTCATCTCGCCTGGAGGGGAGAACCTCCTGGATTTTCTCGAGTTGCGGAAGGTCTTCTCGAGTTACGACGGGGACCACAGGGACTCGCTCTGGTGGTCTCAGGAAAGGCCAGTCCCCATGTGAGTTGCTAGGGGACCTCTCGGGATTCCTCTCCCGTCCATGCCGGGGCCTCAGTCCTTGTGTGGAGTCGGGGCCGGAACCTGAGGATTCCTCTCCAGTGTTGCCATGGATCTTGGGGTGCTTCTGAGTCTCCCCAGGGGAGTCAGGCCTCGTCTCGAGTGGGGGCATGCACGTGCGCTTTCCTCCCGAGCTGCAGCAGTAGTGTCACGCTTCCTGTCACGTGAATCAAGGGATCTGTGGCTTTCCCTCGAGGCTGTCCCTCGAGGCTTTCCCACGAGGCTTTCCCACAGGGCTGTGCCACGTGCCACCTTGGTGTGAGTCGATCCTCGGCGTGAAATCCGAGCCGGTGAAGAGAAAAGAGGTTCCTCTGGAATGGACTGAGACATCTGGGGGACTCTTGGAATGGTGGCACGACCCTCGAGTTCCTCTCGCCGTTCCTGTTGAGAGGGCCTCCTCTTGAGATGCGACGGGAACGCCGGGAACTCTTTCCCGATGAAGCAGGGAAAGGATCCCTCATCTCGAGCTACGAGGCGGAAACGGGGCTCCTCTGGATGTGGGCGGGACCCTCGTGATTCCGCTCGAGTGGAGACGGGTATGTCGGGGAACTTCTTGATTTGCACCAAGGGTGTGAAGGACCCTTTCAAAGTTCCAGAGGTGAGGTGTGATCAGCCTCGAGACGCCTCAGCGGAAATGGGCCTCATCTCGCCTGGAGGGGAGAACCTCCTGGATTTTCTCGAGTTGCGGCAGGTCTTCTCGAGTTACGACGGGGACCTCAGGGAGCCGCTCTGCTGGCCTCAGGAAAGGCCAGTCCCCATGCGAGTTGCTAGGGGACCTCTCGGGATTCCTCTCCCGTCCATGCCGGGGCCTCAGTCCTTGTGTGGAGTCGGGGCCGGAACCTGAGGATTCCTCTCCAGTGTTGCCATGGATCTTGGGGTGCTTCTGAGTCTCCCCAGGGGAGTCAGGCCTCGTCTCGAGTGGGGGCATGCACGTGCGCTTTCCTCCCGAGCTGCAGCAGCAGTGTCACGCTTCCTGTCACGTGGATCAAGGGATCTGTGGCTTTCCCTCGAGGCTGTCCCTCGAGGCTTTCCCACGAGGCTTTCCCACAGGGCTGTGCCACGTGCCACCTTGGTGTGAGTCGATCCTCGGCGTGAAAGACGAGCCGGTGAAGGGAAAAGAGGTTCCTCTGGTATGGACTGAGACATCTGGGGGACTCTTGGAATGGTGGCACGACCCTGGAGTTCCTCTCGCCGTTCCTGTTGAGAGGGCCTCCTCTTGAGATGCGACGGGAACGCTGGGAACTCTTTCCCGACGAAGCAGGGAAAGGATCCCTCATCTCGAGCTACGAGGCGGAAACGGGGCTCCTCTGGATGTGGGCGGGACCCTCGTGATTCCTCTCGAGTGGAGACGGGTATGTCGGGGAACTTCTTGATTTGCACCAAGGGTGTGAAGGACCCTTTCAAAGTTCCAGAGGTGAGGTGTGATCAGCCTCGAGACGCCTCAGCGGAAATGGGCCTCATCTCGCCTGGAGGGGAGAACCTCCTGGATTTTCTCCAGGTGCGGCAGGTCTTCTCGAGTTACGAAGGGGACCTCAGGGACCCGCTCTGGTGGCCTCAGGAAAGGCCAGTCCCCATGCGAGTTGCTAGGGGACCTCTCGGGATTCCTCTCCCGTCCATGCCGGGGCCTCAGTCCTTGTGTGGAGTCGGGGCCGGAACCTGAGGATTCCTCTCCAGTGTTGCCATGGATCTTGGGGTGCTTCTGAGTCTCCCCAGGGGAGTCAGGCCTCGTCTCGAGTGGGGGCATGCACGTGCGCTTTCCTCCCGAGCTGCAGCAGTAGTGTCACGCTTCCTGTCACGTGGATCAAGGGATCTGTGGCTTTCCCTCGAGGCTGTCCCCCGAGGCTTTCCCACGAGGCTTTCCCACAGGGCTGTTCCACGTGCCACCTTGGTGTGAGTCGATCCTCGGCGTGAAAGCCGAGCCGGTGAAGAGAAAAGAGGTTCCTCTGGAATGGACTGAGACATCTGGGGGACTCTTGGAATGGTGGCACGACCCTGGAGTTCCTCTCGCCGTTCCTGTTGAGAGGGCCTCCTCTTGAGATGCGACGGGAACGCCGGGAACTCTTTCCCGATGAAGCAGGGAAAGGATCCCTCATCTCGAGCTACGAGGCGGAAACGGGGCTCCTCTGGATGTGGGCGGGAGCCTCGTGATTCCGCTCGAGTGGAGACGGGTAAGTCGGGGAACTTTTTGATTTGCACCAAGGGTGTGAAGGACACTTTCGAAGTTCCAGAGGTGAGGTGTGATCAGCCTCGAGACGCCTCAGGGGAAATGGGCCTCATCTCGCCTGGAGGGGAGAACCTCCTGGATTTTCTCCAGGTGCGGCAGGTCTTCTCGAGTTACGACGGGGACCTCAGGGACTCGCTCTGGTGGCCTCAGGAAAGGCCAGTCCCCATGCGAGTTGCTAGGGGACCTCTCGGGATTCCTCTCCCGTCCATGCCGGGGCCTCAGTCCTTGTGTGGAGTCGGGGCTGGAACCTGAGGATCCCTCTCCAGTGTTGCCATGTATCTTGGGGTGCTTCTGAGTCTCCCCAGGGGAGTCAGGCCTCGTCTCGAGTGGGGGCATGCACGTGCGATTTCCTCCCGAGCTGCAGCAGTAGTGTCACGCTTCCTGTCACGTGGATCAAGGGATCTGTGGCTTTCACTCGAGGCTGTCCCTCGAGGCTTTCCCACGAGGCTTTCCCACAGGGCTGTGCCACGTGCCACCTTGGTGTGAGTCGATCCTCGGCGTGAAAGACGAGCCGGTGAAGGGAAAAGAGGTTCCTCTGGAATGGACTGAGACATCTGGGGGACTCTTGGAATGGTGGCACGACCCTGGAGTTCCTCTCGCCGTTCCTGTTGAGAGGGCCTCCTCTTGAGATGCGACGGGAACGCCGGGAACTCTTTCCCGACGAAGCAGGGAAAGGATCCCTCATCTCGAGATACGAGGCGGAAACGGGGCTCCTCTGGATGTGGGCGGGACCCTCGTGATTCCTCTCGAGTGGAGACGGGTATGTCGGGGAACTTCTTGATTTGCAACAAGGGTGTGAAGGACCCTTTCGAAGTTCCAGAGGTGAGGTGTGATCAGCCTCGAGACGCCTCAGCGGAAATGGGCCTCATCTCGCCTGGAGGGGAGAACCTCCTGGATTTTATCGAGTTGCGGCAGGTCTTCTCGAGTTACGACGGCGACCACATGGACCCGCTCTGGTGGCCTCAGGAAAGGCCAGTCCCCATGCGAGTTGCTAGGGGACCTCTCGGGATTCCTCTCCCGTCCATGCCGGGGCCTCAGTCCTTGTGTGGAGTCGGGGCCGGAACCTGAGGATTCCTCTCCAGTGTTGCCATGGATCTTGGGGTGCTTCTGAGTCTCCCCAGGGGAGTCAGGCCTCGTCTCGAGTGGGGGCATGCACGTGCGCTTTCCTCCCGAGCTGCAGCAGTAGTGTCACGCTTCCTGTCACGTGGATCAAGGGATCTGTGGCTTTCCCTCGAGGCTGTCCCTCGAGGCTTTCCCACGAGGCTTTCCCACAGGGCTGTGCCACGTGCCACCTTGGTGTGAGTCGATCCTCGGCGTGAAAGACGAGCCGGTGAAGGGAAAAGAGGTTCCTCTGGAATGGACTGAGACATCTGGGGGACTCTTGGAATGGTGGCACGACCCTGGAGTTCCTCTCGCCGTTCCTGTTGAGAGGGCCTCCTCTTGAGATGCGACGGGAATGCCGGGAACTCTTTCCCGACGAAGCAGGGAAAGGATCCCTCATCTCGAGCTACGAGGCGGAAACGGGGCTCCTCTGGATGTGGGCGGGACCCACGTGATTCCTCTCGAGTGGAGACGGGTATGTCGGGGAACTTCTTGATTTGCACCAAGGGTGTGAAGGACCCTTTCAAAGTTACAGAGGTGAGGTGTGATCAGCCTCGAGACGCCTCAGTGGAAATGGGCCTCATCTCGCCTGGAGGGGAGAACCTCCTGGATTTTCTCGAGTTGCAGCAGGTCTTCTCGAGTTACGACTGGGACCTCAGGGACCCGCTCTGGTGGCCTAAGGAAAGGCCAGTCCCCATGCGAGTTGCTAGCGGACCTCTAGGGATTCCTCTCCCGTCCATGCCGGGGGCTCAGTCCTTGTGTGGAGTCGGGGCCGGAACCTGAGGATTCCTCTCCAGTGTTGCCATGGATCTTGGGGGGCTTCTGAGTCTCCCCAGGGGAGTCAGGCCTCGTCTGGAGTGGGGGCATGCACGTGCGCTTTCCTCCCGAGCTGCAGCAGTAGTGTCACGCTTCCTGTCACGTGGATCAAGGGATCTGTGGCTTTCCCTCGAGGCTGTCCCTCGAGGCTTTCCCACGAGGCTTTCCCACAGGGCTGTGCCACGTGCCACCTTGGTGTGAGTCGATCCTCGGCGTGAAAGACGAGCCGGTGAAGGGAAAAGAGGTTCCTCTGGAATGGACTGAGACATCTGGGGGACTCTTGGAATGGTGGCACGACCCTGGAGTTTCTCTCGCCGTTCCTGTTGAGAGGGCCTCCTCTTGAGATGCGACGGGAACGCCGGGAACTCTTTCCCGACGAAGCAGGGAAAGGATCCCTCATCTCGAGCTACGAGGCGGAAACGGGGCTCCTCTGGATGTGGGCGGGACCCTCGTGAATCCTCTCGAGTGGAGTCGGGTATTTCGGGGAACTTCTTGATTTGCACCAAGGGTGTGAAGGAGCCTTTCGAAGTTCCAGAGGGGAGGTGTGATCAGCCTCGAGACGCCTCAGCGGAAATGGGCCTCATCTCGCCTGGAGGGGAGAACCTCCTGGATTTTCTCGAGTTGCGGCAGGTCTTCTCGAGTTACGACGGGGACCTCAGGGACCCGCTCTGGTGGCCTCAGGAAAGGCCAGTCCCCATGCGAGTTGCTAGGGGACCTCTCGGGATTCCTCTCCTGTCCATGCCGGGGCCTCAGTCATTGTGTGGAGTCGGGGCTGGAACCTGAGGATTCCTCTCCACTGTTGCCATGGATCTTGGGGTGCTTCTGAGTCTCCCCAGGGGAGTCAGGCCTCGTCTCGAGTGGGGGCATGCACGTGCGCTTTCCTCCCGTGCTGCAGCAGTAGTGTCACGCTTCCTGTCACGTGGATCAAGGGATCTGTGGCTTTCCCTCGAGGCTGTCCCTCGAGGCTTCCCACGAGGCTTTCCCACAGGGCTGTGCCACGTGCCACCTTGGTGTGAGTCGATCCTCGGCGTGAAAGACGAGCCGGTGAAGGGAAAAGAGGTTCCTCTGGAGTGGACTGAGACATCTGGGGGACTCTTGGAATGGTGGCACGACCCTGGAGTTCCTCTCGCCGGTCCTGTTGAGAGGGCCTCCTCTTGAGATGCGACGGGAACGCCGGGAACTCTTTCCCGACGAAGCAGGGAAAGGATCCCTCATGTCGAGCTATGAGGCGGAAACGGGGCTCCTCTGGATGTGGGCGGGACCCACGTGATTCCTCTCGAGTGGAGACGGGTATGTCAGGGAACTTCTTGATTTGCACCAAGGGTGTGAAGGACCCTTTCGAAGTTCCAGAGGTGAGGTGTGATCAGCCTCGAGACGCCTCAGCGGAAATGGGCCTCATCTCGCCTGGAGGGGAGAACCTCCTGGATTTTCTCGAGTTGCGGCAGGTCTTCTCGAGTTACGACGGGGACCACAGGGACCCGCTATGGTGGCCTCAGGAAAGGCCAGTCCCCATGCGAGTTGCTAGGGGACCTCTCGGGATTCCTCTCCCGTCCATGCCGGGGCCTCAGTCCTTGTGTGGAGTCGGGGCCGGAACCTGAGGATTCCTCCCCAGTGTTGCCATGGATCTTGGGGTGCTTCTGAGTCTCCCCAGGGGAGTCAGGCCTCGTCTCGAGTGGGGGCATGCACGTGCGCTTTCCTCCCGAGCTGCAGCAGTAGTGTCACGCTTCCTGTCACGTGGATCAAGGGATCTGTGGCTTTCCTTCGAGGCTGTCCCTCGAGGCTTTCCCACGAGGCTTTCCCACAGGGCTGTGCCACGTGCCACCTTGGTGTGAGTCGATCCTCGGCGTGAAAGACGAGTCGGTGAAGTGAAAAGAGGTTCCTCTGGAATGGACTGAGATATCTGGGGGACTCTTGGAATGGTGGCACGACCCTGGAGTTCCTCTCGCCTTTCCTGTTGAGAGGGCCTCCTCTTGAGATGCGAGGGGAACGCCGGGAACTCTTTCCTGACGAAGCAGTGAAAGGATCCCTCATCTCGAGCTACGAGGAGGAAACGGGGCTCCTCTGGATGTGGGCGGGACCCTCGTGATTCCTCTCGAGTGGAGACGGGTATGTCGGGGAACTTCTTGATTTGCACCAAGGGTGTGAAGGACCCTTTCGAAGTTCCAGAGGTGAGGTGTGATCAGCCTTGAGACGCCTCAGCGGAAATGGGCCTCATCTCGCCTGGAGGGGAGAACCTCCTGGATTTTCTCGAGTTGCGGAAGGTCTTCTCGAGTTACGACGGGGACCACAGGGACCCGCTCTGGTGGTCTCAGGAAAGGCCAGTCCCCATGTGAGTTGCTAGGGGACCTCTCAGGATTCCTCTCCCGTCCATGCCGGGGCCTCAGTCCTTGTGTGGAGTCGGGGCCGGAACCTGAGGATTCCTCTCCAGTGTTGCCATGGATCTTGGGGTGCTTCTGAGTCTCCCCAGGGGAGTCAGGCCTCGTCTCGAGTGGGGGCATGCACGTGCGCTTTCCTCCCGAGCTGCAGCAATAGTGTCACGCTTCCTGTCACGTGAATCAAGGGATCTGTGGCTTTCCCTCGAGGCTGTCCCTCGAGGCTTTCCCACGAGGCTTTCCCACAGGGCTGTGCCACGTGCCACCTTGGTGTGAGTCGATCCTCGGCGTGAAATCCGAGCCGGTGAAGAGAAAAGAGGTTCCTCTGGAATGGACTGAGACATCTGGGGGACTCTTGGAATGGTGGCACGACCCTCGAGTTCCTCTCGCCGTTCCTGTTGAGAGGGCCTCCTCTTGAGATGCGACGGGAACGCCGGGAACTCTTTCCCGACGAAGCAGGGAAAGGATCCCTCATCTCGAGCTACGAGGCGGAAACGGGGCTCCTCTGGATGTGGGCGGGACCCTCGTGATTCCTCTCGAGTGGAGACGGGTATGTCGGGGAACTTCTTGATTTGCACCAAGGGTGTGAAGGAGCCTTTCGAAGTTCCAGAGGTGAGGTGTGATCAGCCTCGAGACGCCTCAGCGGAAATGGGCCTCATCTCGCCTGGAGGGGAGAACCTCCTGGATTTTCTCGAGTTGCGGCAGGTCTTCTCGAGTTACGACGGGGACCTCAGGGAGCCGCTCTGCTGGCCTCAGGAAAGGCCAGTCCCCATGCGAGTTGCTAGGGGACCTCTCGGGATTCCTCTCCCGTCCATGCCGGGGCCTCAGTCCTTGTGGGGAGTCGGGGCCGGAACCTGAGGATTCCTCTCCAGTGTTGCCATGGATCTTGGGGTGCTTCTGAGTCTCCCCAGGGGAGTCAGGCCACGTCTCGAGTGGGGGCATGCACGTGCGCTTTCCTCCCGAGCTGCAGCAGTAGTGTCACGCTTCCTGTCACGTGGATCAAGGGATCTGTGGCTTTCCCTTGAGGCTGTCCCTCGAGGCTTCCCAGGAGGCTTTCCCACAGGGCTGTGCCACGTGCCACCTTGGTGTGAGTCGATCCTCGGCGTGAAAGACGAGCCGGTGAAGGGAAAAGAGGTTCCTCTGGAATGGACTGAGACATCTGGGGGACTCTTGGAATGGTGGCACGACCCTGGAGTTCCTCTCGCCGTTCCTGTTGAGAGGGCCTCCTCTTGAGATGCGACGGGAACGCCGGGAACTCTTTCCCGATGAAGCAGGGAAAGGATCCCTCATCTCGAGCTACGAGGCGGAAACGGGGCTCCTCTGGATGTGGGCGGGACCCTCGTGATTCCGCTCGAGTGGAGACGGGTAAGTCGGGGAACTTTTTGATTTGCACCAAGGGTGTGAAGGACACTTTCGAAGTTCCAGAGGTGAGGTGTGATCAGCCTCGAGACGCCTCAGGGGAAATGGGCCTCATCTCGCCTGGAGGGGAGAACCTCCTGGATTTTCTCCAGGTGCGGCAGGTCTTCTCGAGTTACGACGGGGACCTCAGGGACCCGCTCTGGTGGCCTCAGGAAAGGCCAGTCCCCATGCGAGTTGCTAGGGGACCTCTCGGGATTCCTCTCCCGTCCATGCCGGGGCCTCAGTCCTTGTGTGGAGTCGGGGCTGGAACCTGAGGATCCCTCTCCAGTGTTGCCATGTATCTTGGGGTGCTTCTGAGTCTCCCCAGGGGAGTCAGGCCTCGTCTCGAGTGGGGGCATGCACGTGCGATTTCCTCCCGAGCTGCAGCAGTAGTGTCACGCTTCCTGTCACGTGGATCAAGGGATCTGTGGCTTTCACTCGAGGCTGTCCCTCGAGTCTTTCCCACGAGGCTTTCCCACAGGGCTGTGCCACGTGCCACCTTGGTGTGAGTCGATCCTCGGCGTGAAAGACGAACCGGTGAAGGGAAAAGAGGTTCCTCTGGAATGGACTGAGACATCTGGGGGACTCTTGGAATGGTGGCACGACCCTGGAGTTCCTCTCGCCGATCCTGTTGAGAGGGCCTCCTCTTGAGATGCGACGGGAACGCCGGGAACTCTTTCCCGACGAAGCAGGGAAAGGATCCCTCATCTCGAGCTACGAGGCGGAAACGGGGCTCCTCTGGATGTGGGCGGGACCCTCGTGATTCCTCTCGAGTGGAGACGGGTATGTCGGGGAACTTCTTGATTTGCACCAAGGGTGTGAAGGACCCTTTCAAAGTTCCAGAGGTGAGGTGTGATCAGCCTCGAAACGCCTCAGCGGAAATGGGCCTCATCTCGCCTGGAGGGGAGAACCTCCTGGATTTTCTCCAGGTGCGGCAGGTCTTCTCGAGTTACGAAGGGGACCTCAGGGACCCGCTCTGGTGGCCTCAGGAAAGGCCAGTCCCCATGCGAGTTGCTAGGGGACCTCTCGGGATTCCTCTCCCGTCCATGCCGGGGCCTCAGTCCTTGTGTGGAGTCGGGGCCGGAACCTGAGGATTCCTCTCCAGTGTTGCCATGGATCTTGGGGTGCTTCTGAGTCTCCCCAGGGGAGTCAGGCCTCGTCTCGAGTGGGGGCATGCACGTGCGCTTTCCTCCCGAGCTGCAGCAGTAGTGTCACGCTTCCTGTCACGTGGATCAAGGGATCTGTGGCTTTCCCTCGAGGCTGTCCCTCGAGGCTTTCCCACGAGGCTTTCCCACAGGGCTGTGCCACGTGCCACCTTGGTGTGAGTCGATCCTCGGCGTGAAAGCCGAGCCGGTGAAGAGAAAAGAGGTTCCTCTGGAATGGACTGAGACATCTGGGGGACTCTTGGAATGGTGGCACGACCCTGGAGTTCCTCTCGCCGTTCCTGTTGAGAGGGCCTCCTCTTGAGATGCGACGGGAACGCCGGGAACTCTTTCCCGACGAAGCAGGGAAAGGATCCCTCATCTCGAGCTACGAGGCGGAAACGGGGCTCCTCTGGATGTGGGCGGGACCCACGTGATTCCTCTCGAGTGGAGACGGGTATGTCGGGGAACTTCTTGATTTGCACCAAGGGTGTGAAGGACCCTTTCAAAGTTACAGAGGTGAGGTGTGATCAGCCTCGAGACGCCTCAGGGGAAATGGGCCTCATCTCGCCTGGAGGGGAGAACCTCCTGGATTTTCTCGAGTTGCGGCAGGTCTTCTCGAGTTACGACTGGGACCTCAGGGACCCGCTCTGGTGGCCTAAGGAAAGGCCAGTCCCCATGCGAGTTGCTAGCGGACCTCTAGGGATTCCTCTCCCGTCCATGCCGGGGGCTCAGTCCTTGTGTGGAGTCGGGGCCGGAACCTGAGGATTCCTCTCCAGTGTTGCCATGGATCTTGGGGGGCTTCTGAGTCTCCCCAGGGGAGTCAGGCCTCGTCTCGAGTGGGGGCATGCACGTGCGCTTTCCTCCCGAGCTGCAGCAGTAGTGTCACGCTTCCTGTCACGTGGATCAAGGGATCTGTGGCTTTCCCTCGAGGCTGTCCCTCGAGGCTTTCCCACGAGGCTTTCCCACAGGGCTGTGCCACGTGCCACCTTGGTGTGAGTCGATCCTCGGCGTGAAAGACGAGCCGGTGAAGGGAAAAGAGGTTCCTCTGGAATGGACTGAGACATCTGGGGGACTCTTGGAATGGTGGCACGACCCTGGAGTTTCTCTCGCCGTTCCTGTTGAGAGGGCCTCCTCTTGAGATGCGACGGGAACGCCGGGAACTCTTTCCCGACGAAGCAGGGAAAGGATCCCTCATCTCGAGCTACGAGGCGGAAACGGGGCTCCTCTGGATGTGGGCGGGACCCTCGTGATTCCTCTCGAGTGGAGACGGGTATGTCGGGGAACTTCTTGATTTGCACCAAGGGTGTGAAGGAACCTTTCAAAGTTACAGAGGTGAGGTGTGATCAGCCTCGAGACGCCTCAGCGGAAATGGGCCTCATCTCGCCTGGAGGGGAGAACCTCCTGGATTTTCTCGAGTTGCGGCAGGTCTTCTCGAGTTACGACGGGGACCTCAGGGACCCGCTCTGGTGGCCTCAGGAAAGGCCAGTCCCCATGTGAGTTGCTAGGGGACCTCTCGGGATTCCTCTCCCGTCCATGCCGGGGCCTCAGTCCTTGTGTGGAGTCGGGGCCGGAACCTGAGGATTCCTCTCCAGTGTTGCCATGGATCTTGGGGTGCTTCTGAGTCTCCCCAGGGGAGTCAGGCCTCGTCTCGAGTGGGGGCATGCACGTGCGCTTTCCTCCCGAGCTGCAGCAGCAGTGTCACGCTTCCTGTCACGTGGATCAAGGGATCTGTGTTTTCCCTCGAGGCTATCCCTCGAGGCTTTCGCACGAGGCTTTCCCACATGGCTGTGCCACGTGCCACCTTGGTGTGAGTCGATCCTCGGCGTGAAAGCCGAGCCGGTGAAGGGAAAAGAGGTTCCTCTTGAATGGACTGAGACATCTGGGGGACTCTTGGAATGGTGGCACGACCCTGGAGTTCCTCTCGCCGTTCCTGTTGAGAGGGCCTCCTCTTGAGATGCGACGGGAACGCCGGGAACTCTTTCCCGACGAAGCAGGGAAAGGATCCCTCATCTCGAGCTACGAGGCGGAAACGGGGCTCCTCTGGATGTGGGCGGGACCCTCGTGATTCCTCTCGAGTGGAGACGGGTATGTCTGGGAACTTCTTGATTTGCACCAAGGGTGTGAAGGACCCTTTCGAAGTTCCAGAGGTGAGGTGTGATCAGCCTCGAGACGCCTCAGCGGAAATGGGCCTCATCTCGCCTGGAGGGGAGAACCTCCTGGATTTTCTCGAGTTGCGGCAGGTCTTCTCGAGTTACGACGGGGACCTCAGGGACCCGCTCTGGTGGCCTCAGGAAAGGCCAGTCCCCATGCGAGTTGCTAGGGGACCTCTCGGGATTCCTCTCCCGTCCATGCCGGGGCCTCAGTCCTTGTGTGGAGTCGGGGCCGGAACCTGAGGATTCCTCTCCAGTGTTGCCATGGATCTTGGGGTGCTTCTGAGTCTCCCCAGGGGAGTCAGGCCTCGTCTCGAGTGGGGCCATGCACGTGCGCTTTCCTCCCGAGCTGCAGCAGTAGTATCACGCTTCCTGTCACGTGGATCAAGGGATCTGTGGCTTTCCCTCGAGGCTGTCCCTCGAGGCTTTCCCACGAGGCTTTCCCACAGGGCTGTGCCACGTGCCACCTTGGTGTGAGTCGATCCTCGGCGTGAAAGACGAGCCGGTGAAGGGAAAAGAGGTTCCTCTGGAATGGACTGAGACATCTGGGGGACTCTTGGAATGGTGGCACGACCCTGGAGTTTCTCTCGCCGTTCCTGTTGAGAGGGCCTCCTCTTGAGATGCGACGGGAACGCCGGGAACTCTTTCCCGACGAAGCAGGGAAAGGATCCCTCATCTCGAGCTACGAGGCGGAAACGGGGCTACTCTGGATGTGGGCGGGACCCTCGTGATTCCTCTCGAGTGGAGACGGGTATGTCGGGGAACTTCTTGATTTGCACCAAGGGTGTGAAGGAACCTTTCAAAGTTACAGAGGTGAGGTGTGATCAGCCTCGAGACACCTCAGCGGAAATGGGCCTCATCTCGCCTGGAGGGGAGAACCTCCTGGATTTTCTCCAGGTGCGGCAGGTCTTCTCGAGTTACGACGGGGACCTCAGGGACCCGCTCTGGTGGCCTCAGGAAAGGCCAGTCCCCATGCGAGTTGCTAGGGGACCTCTCGGGATTCCTCTCCCGTCCATGCCGGGGCCTCAGTCCTTGTGTGGAGTCGGGGCTGGAACCTGAGGATCCCTCTCCAGTGTTGCCATGTATCTTGGGGTGCTTCTGAGTCTCCCCAGGGGAGTCAGGCCTCGTCTCGAGTGGGGGCATGCACGTGCGATTTCCTCCCGAGCTGCAGCAGTAGTGTCACGCTTCCTGTCACGTGGATCAAGGGATCTGTGGCTTTCACTCGAGGCTGTCCCTCGAGTTTTTCCCACGAGGCTTTCCCACAGGGCTGTGCCACGTGCCACCTTGGTGTGAGTCGATCCTCGGCGTGAAAGACGAACCGGTGAAGGGAAAAGAGGTTCCTCTGGAATGGACTGAGACATCTCGGGGACTCTTGGAATGGTGGCACGACCCTGGAGTTCCTCTCGCCGTTCCTGTTGAGAGGGCCTCCTCTTGAGATGCGACGGGAACGCCGGGAACTCTTTCCCGAAGAAGCAGGGAAAGGATCCCTCATCTCGAGCTACGAGGCGGAAACGGGGCTCCTCTGGATGTGGGCGGGACCCTCGTGATTCCTCTCGAGTGGAGACGGGTATGTCGGGGAACTTCTTGATTTGCACCAAGGGGGTGAAGGACCCTTTCGAAGTTCCAGAGGTGAGGTGTGATCAGCCTCGAGACGCCTCAGCGGAAATGGGCCTCATCTCGCTTGGAGGGGAGAACCTCCTGGATTTTCTCGAGTTGCGGCAGGTCTTCTCGAGTTACGACGGCGACCACATGGACCCGCTCTGGTGGCCTCAGGAAAGGCCAGTCCCCATGCGAGTTGCTAGGGGACCTCTCGGGATTCCTCTCCCGTCCATGCCGGGGCCTCAGTCCTTGTGTGGAGTCGGGGCCGGAACCTGAGGATTCCTCTCCAGTGTTGCCATGGATCTTGGGGTGCTTCTGAGTCTCCCCAGTGGAGTCAGGCTTCGTCTCGAGTGGGGGCATGCACGTGCGCTTTCCTCCCGAGCTGCAGCAGTAGTGTCACGCTTCCTGTCACGTGGATCAAGGGATCTGTGTCTTTCCCTCGAGGCTGTCCCTCGAGGCTTTCCCACGAGGCTTTCCCACAGGGCTGTGCCACGTGCCACCTTGGTGTGAGTCGATCCTCGGCGTGAAAGACGAACCGGTGAAGGGAAAAGAGGTTCCTCTGGAATGGACTGAGACATCTGGGGGACTCTTGGAATGGTGGCACGACCCTGGAGTTCCTCTCGCCGTTCCTGTTGAGAGGGCCTCCTCTTGAGATGCGACGGGAACGCCGGGAACTCTTTCCCGACGAAGCAGGGAAAGGATCCCTCATCTCGAGCTACGAGGCGGAAACGGGGCTCCTCTGGATGTGGGCGGGACCCTCGTGATTCCTCTCGAGTGGAGACGGGTATGTCGGGGAACTTCTTGATTTGCACCAAGGGGGTGAAGGACCCTTTCGAAGTTCCAGAGGTGAGGTGTGATCAGCCTCGAGACGCCTCAGCGGAAATGGGCCTCATCTCGCCTGGAGGGGAGAACCTCCTGGATTTTCTCGAGTTGCGGCAGGTCTTCTCGAGTTACGACGGCGACCACATGGACCCGCTCTGGTGGCCTCAGGAAAGGCCAGTCCCCATGCGAGTTGCTAGGGGACCTCTCGGGATTCCTCTCCCGTCCATGCCGGGGCCTCAGTCCTTGTGTGGAGTCGGGGCCGGAACCTGAGGATTCCTCTCCAGTGTTGCCATGGATCTTGGGGTGCTTCTGAGTATCCCCAGGGGAGTCAGGCCTCGTCTCGAGTGGGGGCATGCACGTGCGCTTTCCTCCCGAGCTGCAGCAGTAGTGTCACGCTTCCTGTCACGTGGATCAAGGGATCTGTGTCTTTCCCTCGAGGCTGTCCCTCGAGGCTTTCCCACGAGGCTTTCCCACAGGGCTGTGCCACGTGCCACCTTGGTGTGAGTCGATCCTCGGCGTGAAAGACGAACCGGTGAAGGGAAAAGAGGTTCCTCTGGAATGGACTGAGACATCTGGGGGACTCTTGGAATGGTGGCACGACCCTGGAGTTCCTCTCGCCGTTCCTGTTGAGAGGGCCTCCTCTTGAGATGCGACGGGAACGCCGGGAACTCTTTCCCGACGAAGCAGGGAAAGGATCCCTCATCTCGAGCTACGAGGCGGAAACGGGGCTCCTCTGGATGTGGGCGGGACCCTCGTGATTCCTCTCGAGTGGAGACGGGTATGTCGGGGAACTTCTTGATTTGCACCAAGGGGGTGAAGGACCCTTTCGAAGTTCCAGAGGTGAGGTGTGATCAGCCTCGAGACGCCTCAGCGGAAATGGGCCTCATCTCGCCTGGAGGGGAGAACCTCCTGGATTTTCTCGAGTTGCGGCAGGTCTTCTCGAGTTACGACGGCGACCACATGGACCCGCTCTGGTGGCCTCAGGAAAGGCCAGTCCCCATGCGAGTTGCTAGGGGACCTCTCGGGATTCCTCTCCCGTCCATGCCGGGGCCTCAGTCCTTGTGTGGAGTCGGGGCCGGAACCTGAGGATTCCTCTCCAGTGTTGCCATGGATCTTGGGGTGCTTCTGAGTCTCCCCAGGGGAGTCAGGCCTCGTCTCGAGTGGGGGCATGCACGTGCGCTTTCCTCCCGAGCTGCAGCAGTAGTGTCACGCTTCCTGTCACGTGGATCAAGGGATCTGTGTCTTTCCCTCGAGGCTGTCCCTCGAGGCTTTCCCACGAGGCTTTCCCACAGGGCTGTGCCACGTGCCACCTTGGTGTGAGTCGATCCTCGGCGTGAAAGACGAGCCGGTGAAGGGAAAAGAGTTTCCTCTGGAATGGACTGAGACATCTGGGGGACTCTTGGAATGGTGGCACGACCCTGGAGTTCCTCTCGCCGTTCCTGTTGAGAGGGCCTCCTCTTGAGATGCGACGGGAATGCCGGGAACTCTTTCCCGAAGAAGCAGGGAAAGGATCCCTCATCTCGAGCTACGAGGCGGAAACGGGGCTCCTCTGGATGTGGGCGGGACCCACGTGATTCCTCTCGAGTGGAGACGGGTATGTCGGGGAACTTCTTGATTTGCACCAAGGGTGTGAAGGACCCATTCAAAGTTACAGAGGTGAGGTGTGATCAGCCTCGAGACGCCTCAGGGGAAATGGGCCTCATCTCGCCTGGAGGGGAGAACCTCCTGGATTTTCTCGAGTTGCGGCAGGTCTTCTCGAGTTACGACTGGGACCTCAGGGACCCGCTCTGGTGGCCTAAGGAAAGGCCAGTCCCCATGCGAGTTGCTAGCGGACCTCTAGGGATTCCTCTCCCGTCCATGCCGGGGGCTCAGTCCTTGTGTGGAGTCGGGGCCGGAACCTGAGGATTCCTCTCCAGTGTTGCCATGGATCTTGGGGGGCTTCTGAGTCTCCCCAGGGGAGTCAGGCCTCGTCTCGAGTGGGGGCATGCACGTGCGCTTTCCTCCCGAGCTGCAGCAGTAGTGTCACGCTTCCTGTCACGTGGATCAAGGGATCTGTGGCTTTCCCTCGAGGCTGTCCCTCGAGGCTTTCCCACGAGGCTTTCCCACAGGGCTGTGCCACGTGCCACCTTGGTGTGAGTCGATCCTCGGCGTGAAAGACGAGCCGGTGAAGGGAAAAGAGGTTCCTCTGGAATGGACTGAGACATCTGGGGGACTCTTGGAATGGTGGCACGACCCTGGAGTTTCTCTCGCCGTTCCTGTTGAGAGGGCCTCCTCTTGAGATGCGACGGGAACGCCGGGAACTCTTTCCCGAAGAAGCAGGGAAAGGATCCCTCATCTCGAGCTACGAGGCGGAAACGGGGCTCCTCTGGATGTGGGCGGGACCCTCGTGATTCCTCTCGAGTGGAGACGGGTATGTCGGGGAACTTCTTGATTTGCACCAAGGGTGTGAAGGAACCTTTCAAAGTTACAGAGGTGAGGTGTGATCAGCCTCGAGACGCCTCAGCGGAAATGGGCCTCATCTCGCCTGGAGGGGAGAACCTCCTGGATTTTCTCGAGTTGCGGCAGGTCTTCTCGAGTTACGACGGGGACCTCAGGGACCCGCTCTGGTGGCCTCAGGAAAGGCCAGTCCCCATGTGAGTTGCTAGGGGACCTCTCGGGATTCCTCTCCCGTCCATGCCGGGGCCTCAGTCCTTGTGTGGAGTCGGGGCCGGAACCTGAGGATTCCTCTCCAGTGTTGCCATGGATCTTGGGGTGCTTCTGAGTCTCCCCAGGGGAGTCAGGCCTCGTCTCGAGTGGGGGCATGCACGTGCGCTTTCCTCCCGAGCTGCAGCAGCAGTGTCACGCTTCCTGTCACGTGGATCAAGGGATCTGTGTTTTCCCTCGAGGCTATCCCTCGAGGCTTTCGCACGAGGCTTTCCCACATGGCTGTGCCACGTGCCACCTTGGTGTGAGTCGATCCTCGGCGTGAAAGCCGAGCCGGTGAAGGGAAAAGAGGTTCCTCTTGAATGGACTGAGACATCTGGGGGACTCTTGGAATGGTGGCACGACCCTGGAGTTCCTCTCGCCGTTCCTGTTGAGAGGGCCTCCTCTTGAGATGCGACGGGAACGCCGGGAACTCTTTCCCGACGAAGAAGGGAAAGGATCCCTCATCTCGAGCTACGAGGCGGAAACGGGGCTCCTCTGGATGTGGGCGGGACCCTCGTGATTCCTCTCGAGTGGAGACGGGTATGTCGGGGAACTTCTTGATTTGCACCAAGGGTGTGAAGGACCCTTTCGAAGTTCCAGAGGTGAGGTGTGATCAGCCTCGAGACGCCTCAGCGGAAATGGGCCTCATCTCGCCTGGAGGGGAGAACCTCCTGGATTTTCTCGAGTTGCGGCAGGTCTTCTCGAGTTACGACGGGGACCTCAGGGACCCGCTCTGGTGGCCTAAGGAAAGGCCAGTCCCCATGCGAGTTGCTAGCGGACCTCTAGGGATTCCTCTCCCGTCCATGCCGGGGGCTCAGTCCTTGTGTGGAGTCGGGGCCGGAACCTGAGGATTCCTCTCCAGTGTTGCCATGGATCTTGGGGTGCTTCTGAGTCTCCCCAGGGGAGTCAGGCCTCGTCTCGAGTGGGGGCATGCACGTGCGCTTTCCTCCCGAGCTGCAGCAGTAGTGTCACGCTTCCTGTCACGTGGATCAAGGGATCTGTGGCTTTCCCTCGAGGCTGTCCCTCGAGGCTTTCCCACGAGGCTTTCCCACAGGGCTGTGCCACGTGCCACCTTGGTGTGAGTCGATCCTCGGCGTGAAAGCCGAGCCGGTGAAGGGAAAAGAGGTTCCTCTTGAATGGACTGAGACATCTGGGGGACTCTTGGAATGGTGGCACGACCCTGGAGTTCCTCTCGCCGTTCCTGTTGAGAGGGCCTCCTCTTGAGATGCGACGGGAACGCCGGGAACTCTTTCCCGAAGAAGCAGTGAAAGGATCCCTCATCTCGAGCTACGAGGCGGAAACGGGGCTCCTCTGGATGTGGGCGGGACCCTCGTGATTCCTCTCGAGTGGAGACGGCTAGATCGGGGAACTTCTTGATTTGCACCAAGGGTGTGAAGGACCCTTTCGAAGTTCCAGAGGTGAGGTGTGATCAGCCTCGAGACGCCTCAGCGGAAATGGGCCTCATCTCGCCTGGAGGGGAGAACCTCCTGGATTTTCTCGAGTTGCGGCAGGTCTTCTCGAGGTACGACGGGGACCTCAGGGACCCGCTCTGGTGGCCTCAGGAAAGGCCAGTCCCCATGCGAGTTGCTAGGGGACCTCTCGGGATTCCTCTCCCGTCCATGCCGGGGCCTCAGTCCTTGTGTGGAGTCGGGGCCGGAACCTGAGGATTCCTCTCCAGTGTTGCCATGGATCTTGGGGTGTTTCTGAGTCTCCCCAGGGGAGTCAGGCCTCGTCTCGAGTGGGGGCATGCACGTGCGCTTTCCTCCCGAGCTGCAGCAGTAGTGTCACGCTTCCTGTCACGTGGATCAAGGGATCTGTGGCTTTCCCTCGAGGCTGTCCCTCGAGGCTTTCCCACGAGGCTTTCCCACAAGGCTGTGCCACGTGCCACCTTGGTGTGAGTCGATCCTCGGCGTGAAAGACGAGCCGGTGAAGGGAAAAGAGGTTCCTCTGGAATGGACTGAGACATCTGGGGGACTCTTGGAATGGTGGCACGACCCTGGAGTTCCTCTCGCCATTCCTGTTGAGAGGGCCTCCTCTTGAGATGCGACGGGAACGCCGGGAACTCTTTCCCGACGAAGCAGGGAAAGGATCCCTCATCTCGAGCTACGAGGAGGAAACGGGGCTCCTCTGGATGTGGGCGGGACCCTCGTGATTCCTCTCGAGTGGAGACGGGTATGTCGGGGAACTTCTTGATTTGCACAAAAGGTGTGAAGGATCCTTTCGAATTCCAGAGGTGAGGTGTGATCAGTCTCGAGACGCCTCAGCGGAAATGGGCCTCATCTCGCCTGGAGGGGAGAACCTCTTGGATTTTCTCCAGTTGCGGCAGGTCTTCTCGAGTTACGATGGGGACCACAGGGACCCGCTCTGGTGGCCTCAGGAAAGGCCAGTCCCCATGCGAGTTGCTAGGCGACCTCTCGGGATTCCTCTCCCGTCCATGCCGGGGCCTCAGTCCTTGTGTGGAGTCGGGGCTGGAACCTGAGGATTCCTCTCCAGTGTTGCCATGGATCTTGGGGTGCTTCTGAGTCTCCCCAGGGGAGTCAGGCCTCGTCTCGAGTGGGGGCATGCACGTGCGCTTTCCTCCCGAGCTGCAGCAGTAGTGTCACGCTTCCTGTCACGTGGATCAAGGGATCTGTGGCTTTCCCTCGAGGCTGTCCCTCGAGTTTTCCCACGAGGCTTTCCCACAGGGCTGTGCCACGTGCCACCTTGGTGTGAGTCGATCCTCGGCGTGAAAGACGAGCCGGTGAAGGGAAAAGAGGTTCCTCTGGAATGGACTGAGACATCTGGGGGACTCTTGGAATGGTGGCACGACCCTGGAGTTCCTCTCGCCGTTCCTGTTGAGAGGGCCTCCTCTTGAGATGCGACGGGAACGCCGGGAACTCTTTCCCGACGAAGCAGGGAAAGGATCCCTCATCTCGAGCTACGAGGCGGAAACGGGGCTCCTCTGGATGTGGGCGGGACCCTCGTGATTCCTCTCGAGTGGAGACGGCTAGGTCGGGGAACTTCTTGATTTGCACCAAGGGTGTTAAGGACCCTTTCGAAGTTCCAGAGGTGAGGTGTGATCAGCCTCGAGACGCCTCAGCGGAAATGGGCCTCATCTCGCCTGGAGGGGAGAACCTCTTGGATTTTCTCCAGTTGCGGCAGGTCTTCTCGAGTAACGACGGGGACCACAGGGACCCGCTCTGGTGGCCTCAGGAAAGGCCAGTCCCCATGCGAGTTGCTAGGGGACCTCTCGGGATTCCTCTCCCGTCCATGCCAGGGCCTCAGTCCTTGTGTGGAGTCGGGGACGGAACCTGAGGATTCCTCTCCAGTGTTGCCATGGATCTTGGGGTGCTTCTGAGTCTCCCTAGGGGAGTCAGGCCTCGTCTCGAGTGGGGGCATGCACGTGCAATTTCCTCCGGAGCTGCAGCAGTAGTGTCACGCTACCTGTCACGTGGATCAAGGGATCTGTGGCTTTCCCTCGAGGCTGTCCCTCGAGGCTTTCCCACGAGGCTTTCCCACAGGGCTGTGCCACGTGCCACCTTGGTGTGAGTCGATCCTCGGCGTGAAAGACGAGCCGGTGAAGGGAAAAGAGGTTCCTCTGGAATGGACTGAGACATCTGGGGGACTCTTGGAATGGTGGCACGACCCTTGAGTTCCTCTCGCCGTTCCTGTTGAGAGGGCCTCCTCTTGAGATGCGACGGGAACGCCGGGAACTCTTTCCCGACGAAGCAGGGAAAGGATCCCTCATCTCGAGCTACGAGGCGGAAACGGGGCTCCTCTGGATGTGGGCGGGACCCTCGTGATTCCTCTCGAGTGGAGACGGTTAGGTCGGGGAACTTCTTGATTTGCACCAAGGGTGTGAAGGAGCCTTTCGAAGTTCCAGAGGTGAGGTGTGATCAGCCCCGAGACGCCTCAGCGGAAATGGGCCTCATCTCGCCTGGAGGGGAGAACCTCCTGGATTTTCTCGAATTGCGGCAGGTCTTCTCGAGGTACGACGGGGACCTCAGGGACCCGCTCTGGTGGCCTCAGGAAAGGCCAGTCCCCATGCGAGTTGCTAGGGGACCTCTCGGGATTCCTCTCCCGTCCATGCCGGGGCCTCAGTCCTTGTGTGGAGTCGGGGCCGGAACCTGAGGATTCCTCTCCAGTGTTGCCATGGATCTTGGGGTGCTTCTGAGTCTCCCCAGGGGAGTCAGGCCTCGTCTCGAGTGGGGGCATGCACGTGCGCTTTCCTCCCGAGCTGCAGCAGTAGTGTCACGCTTCCTGTCACGTGGATCAAGGGATCTGTGGCTTTCCCCCGAGGCTGTCCCTCGAGGCTTTCCCACGAGGCTTTCCCACAGGGCTGTGCCACGTGCCACCTTGGTGTGATTCGACCCTCGGCGTGAAAGACGAGCCGGTGA
The DNA here is from genome assembly GCF_023091745.1 of Budorcas taxicolor. NCBI lineage: Eukaryota > Metazoa > Chordata > Mammalia > Artiodactyla > Bovidae > Budorcas > Budorcas taxicolor. The sequence continues at coordinate 136,504 of NW_026291718.1, forward strand.
AGGGAAAAGAGGTTCCTCTGGAATGGACTGAGACATCTGGGGGACTCTTGGAATGGTGGCACGACCCTGGAGTTCCTCTCGCCGTTCCTGTTGAGAGGGCCTCCTCTTGAGATGCGACGGGAATGCCGGGAACTGTTTCCCGACGAAGCAGGGAAAGGATCCCTCATCTCGAGCTACGAGGCGGAAACGGGGCTCCTCTGGTTGTGGGCGGGACCCTCGTGATTCCTCTCGAGTGGAGACGGGTATGTCGGGGAACTTCTTGATTTGCACCAAGGGTGTGAAGGACCCTTTCGAAGTTCCAGAGGTGAGGTGTGATCAGCTTCGAGACGCCTCAGCGGAAATTGGCCTCATCTCGCATGGAGGGGAGAACCTCCTGGATTTTCTCGAGTTGCGGCAGGTCTTCTCGAGGTACGACGGGGACCTCAGGGACCCGCTCTGGTGGCCTCAGGAAAGGCCAGTCCCCATGCGAGTTGCTAGGGGACCTCTCGGGATTCCTCTCCCGTCCATGCCGGGGCCTCAGTCCTTGTGTGGAGTCAGGGCCGGAACCTGAGGATTCCTCTCCAGTGTTGCCATGGATCTTGGGGTGATTCTGAGTCTCCCCAGGGGAGTCAGGCCTCGTCTCGAGTGGGGGCATGCACGTGCGCTTTCCTCCCGAGCTGCAGCAGTAGTGTCACGCTTCCTGTCACGTGGATCAAGGGATCTGTGGCTTTCCCTCGAGGCTGTCCCTCGAGGCTTTCCCACGAGGCTTTCCCACAGGGCTGTGCCACGTGCCACCTTGGTGTGAGTCGATCCTCGGCGTGAAAGACGAGCCGGTGAAGGGAAAAGAGGTTCCTCTGGAATGGACTGAGACATCTGGGGGACTCTTGGAATGGTGGCACGACCCTGGAGTTCCTCTCGCCTTTCCTGTTGAGAGGGCCTCCTCTTGAGATGCGACGGGAACGCCGGGAACTCTTTCCCGACGAAGCAGTTAAAGGATCCCTCATCTCGAGCTACGAGGTGGAAACGGGGCTCCTCTGGATGTGGGCGGGACCCTCGTGATTCCTCTCGAGTGGAGACGGCTAGGTCGGGGAACTTCTTGATTTGTACCAAGGGTGTGAAGGACCCTTTCGAAGTTCCAGAGGTGAGGTGTGATCAGCCACGAGATGCCTCAGCGGAAATGGGCATCATCTCGCCTGGAGGGGAGAACCTCCTGGATTTTCTCGAGTTGCGGCAGGTCTTCTCGAGGTACGACGGGGACCTCAGGGACCCGCTCTGGTGGCCTCAGGAAAGGCCAGTCCCCATGCGAGTTGCTAGGGGACCTCTCGGGATTCCTCTCCCGTCCATGCCGGGGCCTCAGTCCTTGTGTGGTGTCGGGGCCGGAACGTGAGGATTCCTCTCCAGTGTTGCCATGGATCTTGGGGTGCTTCTGAGTCTCCCCAGGGGAGTCAGGCCTCGTCTCGAGTGGGGGCATGCACGTGCGCTTTCCTCCCGAGCTGCAGCAGTAGTGTCACTCTTCCTGTCACGTGGATCAAGGGATCTGTGGCTGTCCCTCGAGGCTTTCCCACGAGGCTTTCCCACAGGGCTGTGCCACGTGCCACCTTGGTGTGAGTCGATCCTCGGCGTGAAAGACGAGCCGGTGAAGGGAAAAGAGGTTCCTCTGGAATGGACTGAGACATCTGGGGGACTCTTGGAATGGTGGCACGACCCTGGAGTTCCTCTCGCCGTTCCTGTTGAGAGGGCCTCCTCTTGAGATGCGACGGGAACGCCGGGAACTCTTTCCCGACGAAGCAGGGAAAGGATCCCTCATCTCGAGCTACGAGGCGGAAACGGGGCTCCTCTGGATGTGGGCGGGACCCTCGTGATTCCTCTCGAGTGGAGACGGTTATGTCGGGGAACTTCTTGATTTGCACCAAGGGTGTGAAGGACCCTTTCGAAGTTCCAGAGGTGAGGTGTGATCAGCCTCGAGACGCCTCAGGGGAAATCGCCTCATCTCGCCTGGAGGGGAGAACCTCCTGGATTTTCTCGAGTTGCGGCAGGTCTTCTCGAGTTACGACGGGGACCTCAGGAACCCGCTCTGGTGGCCTCAGGAAAGGCCAGTCCCCATGCGAGTTGCTAGGGGACCTCTCGGGATTCCTCTCCCGTCCATGCCGGGGCATAAGTCCTTGTGTGGAGTCGGGGCCGGAACCTGAGGGTTCCTCTCCAGTGTTGACATGGATCTTGGGGTGCTTCTGAGTCTCCCCAGGGGAGTCAGGCTTCGTCTCGAGTGGGGGCATGCACGTGCGCTTTCCTCCCGAGCTGCAGCAGTAGTGTCACGCTTCCTGTCACGTGGATCAAGGGATCTGTGGCTTTCCCTCGAGGCTGTCCCTCGAGGCTTTCCCACGAGGCTTTCCCACAGGGCTGTGCCACGTGCCACCTTGGTGTGAGTCGATCCTCGGCGTGAAAGACGAGCCGGTGAAGGGAAAAGAGGTTCCTCTGGAATGGACTGAGACATCTGGGGGACTCTTGGAATGGTGACACGACCCGGGAGTTCCTCTCGCCGTTCCTGTTGAGAGGGCCTCCTCTTGAGATGCGACGGGAACGCCGGGAACTCTTTCCCGACGAAGCAGGGAAAGGATCCCTCATCTCGAGCTACGAGGCGGAAACGGGGCTCCTCTGGATGTGGGCGGGACCCTCGTGATTCCTCTCGAGTGGAGACGGGTATGTAGGGGAACTTCTTGATTTGCACCAAGGGTGTGAAGGAGCCTTTCGAAGTTCCAGAGGTGAGGTGTGATCAGCCTGGAGACGCCTCAGAGGAAATGGGCCTCATCTCGCCTGGAGGGGAGAACCTCCTGGATTTTCTCGAGTTGCGGCAGGTCTTCTCGAGTTACGACGGGGACCTAAGGGACCCGCTCTGGTGGCCTCAGGAAAGGCCAGTCCCCATGCGAGTTGCTAGGGGACCTCTCGGGTTTCCTCTCCCGTCCATGCCGGGGCCTCAGTCCTTGTGTGGAGTCGGGGCCGGAACCTGAGGATTCATCGCCAGTGTTTCTATGGATCTTGGTGGGCTTCTGAGTCTCCCCAGGGGAGTCAGGCCTCGTCTGGAGTGGGGGCATGCACGTGCGCTTTCCTCCCGAGCTGCAGCAGTAGTGTCACGCTTCCTGTCACGTGGATCAAGGGATCTGTGGCTTTCCCTCCAGGCTGCCCTCGAGGCTTTCCCACGAGGCTTTCCCGCAGGGCTGGCCACGTGCCACCTTGGTGTGAGTCGATCCTCGGCGTGAAAGACGAGCCGGTGAAGGGAAAAGAGGTTCCTCTGGAATGGACTGAGACATCTGGGGGACTCTTGGAATGGTGGCACGACCCTGGAGTTCCTCTCGCCGTTCCTGTTGAGAGGGCCTACTCTTGAGATGCGACGGGAACGCCGGGAACTCTTTCCCGACGAAGCAGGGAAAGGATCCCTCATCTCGAGCTACGAGGCGGAAACGGGGCTCCTCTGGATGTGGGCGGGACCCTCGTGATTCCTCTCGAGTGGAGACGGCTAGGTCGGGGAACTTCTTGATTTGCACCAAGGGTGTGAAGGACCCTTTCGAAGTTCCAGAGGTGAGGTGTGATCAGCCTCGAGACGCCTCAGCGGAAATGGGCCTCATCTCGCCTGGAGGGGAGAAACTCCTGGATTTTGTCGAGTTGCGGCAGGTCTTCTCGAGTTACGACGGGGACCACAGGGACGCACTCTGGTGGCCTCAGGAAAGGCCAGTCCCCATGCGAGTTGCTAGGGGACCTCTCGGGATTCCGCTCCCGTCCATGCCGGGGCCTCAGTCCTTGTGTGGAGTCGGGGCCGGAACCTGAGGATTCCTCTCCAGTGTTGCCATGGATCTTGGGGTGCTTCTGAGTCTCCCCAGGGGAGTCAGGCCTCGTCTCTTGTGGGGGCATGCACGTGCGCTTTCCTCCCGAGCTGCAGCAGTAGTGTCACGCTTCCTGTCACGTGGATCAAGGGATCTGTGGCTGTCCATCGAGGCTTTCCCACGAGGCTTTCCCACAGGGCTGTGCCACGTGCCACCTTGGTGTGAGTCGATCCTCGGCGTGAAAGACGAGCCGGTGAAGGGATAAGAGGTTCCTCTGGAATGGACTGAGACATCTGGGGGACTCTTGGAATGGTGGCACGACCCTGGAGTTCCTCTCGCCGTTCCTGTTGAGAGGGCCTCCTCTTGAGATGCGACGGGAACGCCGGGAACTCTTTCCCGACGAAGCAGGGAAAGGATCCCTCATCTCGAGCTACAAGGCGGAAACGGGGCTCCTCTGGATGTGGGCGGGACCCTCGTGATTCCCCTCGAGTGGAGACGGGTATGTCGGGGAACTTCTTGATTTGCACCAAGGGTGTGAAGGACCCTTTTGAAGTTCCAGAGGTGAGGTGTGATCAACCTCGAGACGTCTCAGCGGAAATGGGCCTCATCTCGCCTGGAGGGGAGAACCTCCTGGATTTTCTCGAGTTGCGGCAGGTCTTCTCGAGTTACGACGGGGACCTCAGGGACCCGCTCTGGTGGCGTCAGGAAAGGCCAGTCCCCATGCGAGTTGCTAGGGGACCTCTCGGGATTCCTCTCCCGTCCATGCCGGGGCCTCAGTCCTTGTGTGGAGTCGGGGCCGGAATCTGAGGAATTCACTCCAGTGTTGCCATGGATCTTGGGGTGCTTCTGAGTCTCCCCAGGGGAGTCAGGCCTCATCTCGAGTGGGGGCATGCACGTCCGCTTTCCTCCCGAGCTGCAGCAGTAGTGTCACGCTTCCTGTCACGTGGATCAAGGGATCTGTGGCTTTCCCTCGAGGTTGTCCCTCGAGGCTTTCCCACGAGGCTTTCCCACAGGGCTGTGCCACGTGCCACCTTGGTGTGAGTCGATCCTCGGCGTGAAAGACGAGCCGGTGAAGGGAAAAGAGGTTCCTCTGGAATGGACTGAGACATCTGGGGGACTCTTGGAATGGTGGCACGACCCTGGAGTTCCTCTCGCCGTTCCTGTTGAGAGGGCCTCCTCTTGAGATGCGACGGGAACGCCGGGAACTCTTTCCCGACGAAGCAGGGAAAGATTCCCTCATCTCGAGCTACGAGGCGGAAACGGGGCTCCTCTGGATGTGGGCGGGACCCTCGTGATTCCTCTCGAGTGGAGACGGGTATGTCGGGGAACTTCTTGATTTGCACCAAGGGTGTGAAGGACCCTTTCGAAGTTCCAGAGGTGAGGTGTGATCAGCCTCGAGACGCCTCAGCGGAAATGGGCCTCATCTCGCCTGGAGGGGAGAACCTCCTGGATTTTCTCGAGTTGCGGCAGGTCTTCTCGAGTTACGACGGGGACCACAGGGACTCACTCTGGTGGCCTCAGGAAAGGCCAGTCCCCATGCGAGTTGCTAGGGGACCTCTCGGGATTCCGCTCCCGTCCATGCCGGGGCCTCAGTCCTTGTGTGGAGTCGGGGCCGGAACCTGAGGATTCCTCTCCAGTGTTGCCATGGATCTTGGGGTGCTTCTGAGTCTCCCCAGGGGAGTCAGGCCTCGTCTCAAGTGGGGGCATGCACATGCGCTTTCCGCCCGAGCTGCAGCAGTATTGTCACGCTTCCTGTCACGTGGATCAAGGAATCTGTGGCTGTCCATCGAGGCTTTCCCACGAGGCTTTCCCACAGGGCTGTGCCACGTGCCACCTTGGTGTGAGTCGATCCTCGGCGTGAAAGACGAGCCGCTGAAGGGAAAAGAGGTTCCTCTGGAATGGACTGAGACATCTGGGGGACTCTTGGAATGGTGCCACGACCCTGGAGTTCCTCTCGCCGTTCCTGTTGAGAGGGCCTCCTCTTGAGATGCGACGGGAACGCCGGGAATTCTTTCCCGACGAAGCAGGGAAAGGATCCCTCATCTCGAGCTACGAGACGGAAACGGGGCTCCTCTGGATGTGGGCGGGACCCTCATAATTCCTCTCGAGTGGAGACGGCTAGGTCGGGGAACTTCTTGATTTGCACCAAGGGTGTGAAGGACCCTTTCGAAGTTCCAGAGGTGAGGTGTGATCAGCCTCGAGACGCCTCAGCGGAAATGGGCCTCATCTCGCCTGGAGGGGAGAACCTCCTGGATTTTCTCGAGTTGCGGCAGGTCTTCTCGAGTTACGACGGGGACCTCAGGGACCCGCTCTGGTGGCCTCAGGAAAGGCCAGTCCCCATGCGAGTTGCTAGGGGCCCTCTCGGGATTCCTCTCCCGTCCATGCCGGGGCCTCAGTCCTTGTGTGGAGTCGGGGACGGAACCTGAGGATTCCTCTCCAGTGTTGCCATGGATCTTGGGGTGCTTCTGAGTCTCCCCAGGGGAGTCAGGCCTCGTCTCGAGTGGGGGCATGTACGTGAGCTTTCCTCTCGAGCTGCAGCAGTAGTGTCACGCTTCCTGTCACGTGGATCAAGGGATCTGTGGCTTTCCCTCGAGGCTGTCCCTCGAGGGTTTCCCACGAGGCTTTCCCACAGGGCTGTGCCACGTGCCACCTTGGTGTGAGTCGATCCTCGGCGTGAAAGACGAGCCGGTGAAGGGAAAAGTGGTTCCTCTGGAATGGACTGAGACATCTGGGGGACTCTTGGAATGGTGGCACGACCCTGGAGTTCCTCTCGCCGTTCCTGTAGAGAGGGCCTCCTCTTGAGATGCGACGGGAACGCCGGGAACTCTTTCCCGACGAAGCAGGGAAAGGATCCCTCATCTCGAGCTACGAGGCGGAAACGGGGCTCCTTTGGATGTGGGCGGGACCCTCGTGATTCCTCTCGAGTGGAGACGGGTATGTCGGGGAACTTCTTGATTTGCACCAAGGGTGTGAAGGACCCTTTCGAAGTTCCAGACGTGAGGTGTGATCAGCCTCGAGACGCCTCAGCGGAAATGGGCCTCATCTCGCCTGGAGGGGAGAACCTCCTGGATTTTCTCGAGTTAAGGCAGGTCTTCTCGAGTTACGACGGGGACCTCAGGGACCCGCTCTGGTGGCCTCAGGAAAGGCCAGTCCCCATGCGAGTTGCTAGGGGACTTCTCGGGATTCCTCTCCCGTCCATGCCGGGGCCTCAGTCCTTGTGTGGAGTCGGGGCCGGAACCTGAGGATTCCTCTCCAATGTTGCCATGGATCTTGGGGTGCTTCTGAGTCTCCCCATGGGAGTCAGGCCTCGTCTCTTGTGGGGGCATGCACGTGCGCTTTCCTCCCGAGCTGCAGCAGTAGTGTCACGCTTCCTGTCACGTGGATCAAGGGATCTGTGGCTTTCCCTCGAGGCTGTCCCTCGAGGCTTTCCCACGAGGCTTTCCCACAGGACTGTGCCACGTGCCACCTTGGTGTGAGTCGATCCTCGGCGTGAAAGACGAGCCGGTGAAGGGAAAAGAGGTTCCTCTGGAATGGACTGAGACATCTGGGGGACTCTTGGAATGGTGGCACGACCCTGGAGTTCCTCTCGCCGTTCCTGTTGAGAGGGCCTCCTCTTGAGATGCGACGGGAACGCCGGGAACTCTTTCCCGACGAAGCAGGGAAAGGATCCCTCATCTCGAGCTACGAGGCGGAAACGGGGCTCCTCTGGACGTGGGCGGGACCCTCGTGATTCCTCTCGAGTGGAGACAGCTAGGTCGGGGAACTTCTTGATTTGCACCAAGGGTGTGGAGGAGCCTTTCGAAGTTCCAGAGGTGAGGTGTGATCAGCCTCGAGACGCCTCAGCGGAAATGGGCCTCATCTCGCCTGGAGGGGAGAACCTCCTGGATTTTCTCGAGTTGCGGCAGGTCTTCTCGAGTTACGACGGGGACCTCAGGGACCCGCTCTGGTGGCCTCAGGAAAGGCCAGTCCCCATGCGAGTTGCTAGGGGACCTCTCGGGATTCCTCTCCCGTCCATGCCGGGGCCTCAGTGCTTGTGTGGAGTCGGGGCCGGAACCTGAGGATTCCTCTCCAGGGTTGCCATGGATCTTGGGGTGCTTCTGAGTCTCCCCAGGGGAGTCAGGACTCGTCTCGAGTGGGGGCATGCACGTGAGCTTTCCTCCCGAGCTGCAGCAGTAGTGTCACGCTTCCTGTCACGTGGATCAAGGGATCTGTGGCTTTCCCTCGAGGCTGTCCCTCGAGGCTTTCCCACGAGGCTTTCCCACAGGGCTGTGCCACGTGCCACCTTGGTGTGAGTCGATCCTCGGCGTGAAAGACGAGCCGGTGAAGGGATAAGAGGTTCCTCTGGAATGGACTGAGACATCTGGGGGACTCTTGGAATGGTGGCACGACCCTGGAGTTCCTCTCGCCGTTCCTGTTGAGAGGGCCTCCTCTTGAGATGCGACGGGAACGCCGGGAACTCTTTCCCGACGAAGCAGGGAAAGGATCCCTCATCTCGAGCTACAAGGCGGAAACGGGGCTCCTCTGGATGTGGGCGGGAACCTCGTGATTCCCCTCGAGTGGAGACGGGTATGTCGGGAAACTTCTTGATTTGCACCAAGGGTGTGAAGGACCCTTTTGAAGTTCCAGAGGTGAGGTGTGATCAACCTCGAGACCTCTCAGCGGAAATGGGCCTCATCTCGCCTGGAGGGGAGAACCTCCTGGATTTTCTCGAGTTGCGGCAGGTCTTCTCGAGTTACGACGGGGACCTCAGGGACCCGCTCTGGTGGCGTCAGGAAAGGCCAGTCCCCATGCGAGTTGCTAGGGGACCTCTCGGGATTCCTCTCCCGTCCATGCCGGGGCCTCAGTCCTTGTGTGGAGTCGGGGCCGGAATCTGAGGAATCCTCTCCAGTGTTGCCATGGATCTTGGGGTGCTTCTGAGTCTCCCCAGGGGAGTCAGGCCTCATCTCGAGTGGGGGCATGCACGTCCGCTTTCCTCCCGAGCTGCAGCAGTAGTGTCACGCTTCCTGTCACGTGGATCAAGGGATCTGTGGCTTTCCCTCGAGGTTGTCCCTCGAGGCTTTCCCACGAGGCTTTCCCACAGGGCTGTGCCACGTGCCACCTTGGTGTGAGTCGATTCTCGGCGTGAAAGACGAGCCGGTGAAGGGAAAAGAGGTTCCTCTGGAATGGACTGAGACATCTGGGGGACTCTTGGAATGGTGGCACGACCCTGGAGTTCCTCTCGCCGTTCCTGTTGAGAGGGCCTCCTCTTGAGATGCGACGGGAACGCCGGGAACTCTTTCCCGACGAAGCAGGGAAAGATTCCCTCATCTCGAGCTACGAGGCGGAAACGGGGCACCTCTGGATGTGGGCGGGACCCTCGTGATTCCTCTCGAGTGGAGACGGGTATGTCGGGGAACTTCTTGATTTGCACCAAGGGTGTGAAGGACCCTTTCGAAGTTCCAGAGGTGAGGTGTGATCAGCCTCGAGACGCCTCAGCGGAAATGGGCCTCATCTCGCCTGGAGGGGAGAACCTCCTGGATTTTCTCGAGTTGCGGCAGGTCTTCTCGAGTTACGACGGGGACCACAGGGACTCACTCTGGTGGCCTCAGGAAAGGCCAGTCCCCATGCGAGTTGCTAGGGGACCTCTCGGGATTCCTCTCCCGTCCATGCCGGGGCCTCAGTCCTTGTGTGGAGTCGGGGCCGGAACCTGAGGATTCCTCTCCAGTGTTGCCATGGATCTTGGGGTGCTTCTGAGTCTCCCCAGGGGAGTCAGGCCTCGTCTCAAGTGGGGGCATGCACATGCGCTTTCCTCCCGAGCTGCAGCAGTATTGTCACGCTTCCTGTCACGTGGATCAAGGAATCTGTGGCTGTCCATCGAGGCTTTCCCACGAGGCTTTCCCACAGGGCTGTGCCACGTGCCACCTTGGTGTGAGTCGATCCTCGGCGTGAAAGACGAGCCGCTGAAGGGAAAAGAGGTTCCTCTGGAATGGACTGAGATATCTGGGGGACTCTTGGAATGGTGCCACGACCCTGGAGTTCCTCTCGCCGTTCCTGTTGAGAGGGCCTCCTCTTGAGATGCGACGGGAACGCCGGGAATTCTTTCCCGACGAAGCAGGGAAAGGATCCCTCATCTCGAGCTACGAGGCGGAAACGGGGCTCCTCTGGATGTGGGCGGGACCCTCATAATTCCTCTCGAGTGGAGACGGCTAGGTCGGGGAACTTCTTGATTTGCACCAAGGGTGTGAAGGACCCTTTCGAAGTTCCAGAGGTGAGGTGTGATCAGCCTCGAGACGCCTCAGCGGAAATGGGCCTCATCTCGCCTGGAGGGGAGAACCTCCTGGATTTTCTCGAGTTGCGGCAGGTCTTCTCGAGTTACGATGGGGACCTCAGGGACCCGCTCTGGTGGCCTCAGGAAAGGCCAGTCCCCATGCGAGTTGCTAGGAGGGACCTCTCGGGATTCCTCTCCCGTCCATGCCGGGGCCTCAGTCCTTGTGTGGAGTCGGGGACGGAACCTGAGGATTCCTCTCCAGTGTTGCCATGGATCTTGGGGTGCTTCTGAGTCTCCCCAGGGGAGTCAGGCCTCGTCTCGAGTGGGGGCATGCACGTGAGTTTTCCTCCCGAGCTGCAGCAGTAGTGTCACGCTTCCTGTCACGTGGATCAAGGGATCTGTGGCTTTCCCTCGAGGCTGTCCCTCGAGGGTTTCCCACGAGGCTTTCCCACAGGGCTGTGCCACGTGCCACCTTGGTGTGAGTCGATCCTCGGCGTGAAAGACGAGCCGGTGAAGGGAAAAGTGGTTCCTCTGGAATGGACTGAGACATCTGGGGGACTCTTGGAATGGTGGCACGACCCTGGAGTTCCTCTCGCCGTTCCTGTTGAGAGGGGCCTCCTCTTGAGATGCGACGGGAACGCCGGGAACTCTTTCCCGACGAAGCAGGGAAAGGATCCCTCATCTCGAGCTACGAGGCGGAAACGGGGCTCCTCTGGATGTGGGCGGGGACCCTCGTGATTCCTCTCGAGTGGAGACGGGTATGTCGGGGAACTTCTTGATTTGCACCAAGGGTGTGAAGGACCCTTTCGAAGTTCCAGACGTGAGGTGTGAGCCTCGAGACGCCTCAGCGGAAATGGGCCTCATCTCGCCTGGAGGGGAGAACCTCCTGGATTTTCTCGAGTTGCGGCAGGTCTTCTCGAGTTACGACGGGGACCTCAGGGACCCGCTCTGGTGGCCTCAGGAAAGGCCAGTCCCCATGCGAGTTGCTAGGGGACCTCTCGGGATTCCTCTCCCGTCCATGCCGGGGCCTCAGTCCTTGTGTGGAGTTGGGGCCGGAACCTGAGGATTCCTCTCCAGTGTTGCCATGGATCTTGGGGTGCTTCTGAGTCTCCCCAGGGGAGTCAGGCCTCGTCTCGAGTGGGGGCATGCACGTGCGCTTTCCTCCCGAGCTGCAGCAGTAGTGTCACGCTTCCTGTCACGTGGATCAAGGGATCTGTGGCTTTCCCTCGAGGCTGTCCCTCGAGGCTTTCCCACGAGGCTTTCCCACAGGGCTGTGCCACGTGCCACCTTGGTGTGAGTCGATCCTCGGCGTGAAAGACGAGCCGGTGAAGGGAAAAGAGGTTCCTCTGGAATGGACTGAGACATCTGGGGGACTCTTGGAATGGTGGCACGACCCTGGAGTTCCTCTCGCCGTTCCTGTTGAGAGGGCCTCCTCTTGAGATGCGACGGGAACGCCGGGAACTCTTTCCCGACGAAGCAGGGAAAGGATCCCTCATCTCGAGCTACGAGGCGGAAACGGGGCTCCTCTGGATGTGGGCGGGACCCTCGTGATTCCTCTCGAGTGGAGACGGCTAGGTCGGGGAACTTCTTGATTTGCACCAAGGGTGTGAAGGACCCTTTCGAAGTTCCAGACGTGAGGTGTGATCAGCCTCGAGACGCCTCAGCGGAAATGGGCCTCATCTCGCCTGGAGGGGAGAACCTCCTGGATTTTCTCGAGTTGCGGCAGGTCTTCTCGAGTTACGACGGGGACCTCAGGGACCCGCTCTGGTGGCCTCAGGAAAGGCCAGTCCCCATGCGAGTTGCTAGGGGACCTCTCGGGATTCCTCTCCCGTCCATGCCGGGGCCTCAGTCCTTGTGTGGAGTCGGGGCCGGAACCTGAGGATTCCTCTCCAATGTTGCCATGGATCTTGGGGTGCTTCTGAGTCTCCCCAGGGGAGTCAGGCCTCGTCTCTTGTGGGGGCATGCACGTGCGCTTTCCTCCCGAGCTGCAGCAGTAGTGTCACGCTTCCTGTCACGTGGATCAAGGGATCTGTGGCTTTCCCTCGAGGTTGTCCCTCGAGGCTTTCCCACGAGGCTTTCCCACAGGGCTGTGCCACGTGCCACCTTGGTGTGAGTCGATCCTCGGCGTGAAAGACGAGCCGGTGAAGGGAAAAGAGGTTCCTCTGGAATGGACTGAGACATCTGGGGGACTCTTGGAATGGTGGCACGACCCTGGAGTTCCTCTCGCCGTTCCTGTTGAGAGGGCCTCCTCTTGAGATGCGACGGGAACGCCGGGAACTCTTTCCCGACGAAGCAGGGAAAGATTCCCTCATCTCGAGCTACGAGGCGGAAACGGGGCACCTCTGGATGTGGGCGGGACCCTCGTGATTCCTCTCGAGTGGAGACGGGTATGTCGGGGAACTTCTTGATTTGCACCAAGGGTGTGAAGGACCCTTTCGAAGTTCCAGAGGTGAGGTGTGATCAGCCTCGAGACGCCTCAGCGGAAATGGGCCTCTTCTCGCCAAGAGGGGAGAACCTCCTGGATTTTCTCGAGTTGCGGCAGGTCTTCTCGAGTTACGACGGGGACCACAGGGACTCACTCTGGTGGCCTCAGGAAAGGCCAGTCCCCATGCGAGTTGCTAGGGGACCTCTCGGGATTCCGCTCCCGTCCATGCCGGGGCCTCAGTCCTTGTGTGGAGTCGGGGCCGGAACCTGAGGATTCCTCTCCAGTGTTGCCATGGATCTTGGGGTGCTTCTGAGTCTCCCCAGGGGAGTCAGGCCTCGTCTCAAGTGGGGGCATGCACATGCGCTTTCCTCCCGAGCTGCAGCAGTATTGTCACGCTTCCTGTCACGTGGATCAAGGAATCTGTGGCTGTCCATCGAGGCTTTCCCACGAGGCTTTCCCACAGGGCTGTGCCACGTGCCACCTTGGTGTGAGTCGATCCTCGGCGTGAAAGACGAGCCGCTGAAGGGAAAAGAGGTTCCTCTGGAATGGACTGAGACATCTGGGGGACTCTTGGAATGGTGCCACGACCCTGGAGTTCCTCTCTCCGTTCCTGTTGAGAGGGCCTCCTCTTGAGATGCGACGGGAACGCCGGGAATTCTTTCCCGAAGAAGCAGGGAAAGGATCCCTCATCTCGAGCTACGAGGCGGAAACGGGGCTCCTCTGGATGTGGGCGGGACCCTCATAATTCCTCTCGAGTGGAGACGGCTAGGTCGGGGAACTTCTTGATTTGCACCAAGGGTGTGAAGGACCCTTTCGAAGTTCCAGAGGTGAGGTGTGATCAGCCTCGAGACGCCTCAGCGGAAATGGGCCTCATCTCGCCTGGAGGGGAGAACCTCCTGGATTTTCTCGAGTTGCGGCAGGTCTTCTCGAGTTACGATGGGGACCTCAGGGACCCGCTCTGGTGGCCTCAGGAAAGGCCAGTCCCCATGCGAGTTGCTAGGGGACCTCTCGGGATTCCTCTCCCGTCCATGCCGGGGCCTCAGTCCTTGTGTGGAGTCGGGGACGGAACCTGAGGATTCCTCTCCAGTGTTGCCATGGATCTTGGGGTGCTTCTGAGTCTCCCCAGGGGAGTCAGGCCTCGTCTCGAGTGGGGGCATGCACGTGAGTTTTCCTCCCGAGCTACAGCAGTAGTGTCACGCTTCCTGTCACGTGGATCAAGGGATCTGTGGCTTTCCCTCGAGGCTGTCCCTCGAGGGTTTCCCACGAGGCTTTCCCACAGGGCTGTGCCACGTGCCACCTTGGTGTGAGTCGATCCTCGGCGTGAAAGACGAGCCGGTGAAGGGAAAAGTGGTTCCTCTGGAATGGACTGAGACATCTGGGGGACTCTTGGAATGGTGGCACGACCCTGGAGTTCCTCTCGCCGTTCCTGTTGAGAGGGCCTCCTCTTGAGATGCGACGGGAACGCCGGGAACTCTTTCCCGACGAAGCAGGGAAAGGATCCCTCATCTCGAGCTACGAGGCGGAAACGGGGCTCCTTTGGATGTGGGCGGGACCCTCGTGATTCCTCTCGAGTGGAGACGGGTATGTCGGGGAACTTCTTGATTTGCACCAAGGGTGTGAAGGACCCTTTCGAAGTTCCAGACGTGAGGTGTGATCAGCCTCGAGACGCCTCAGCGGAAATGGGCCTCATCTCGCCTGGAGGGGAGAACCTCCTGGATTTTCTCGAGTTAAGGCAGGTCTTCTCGAGTTACGACGGGGACCTCAGGGACCCGCTCTGGTGGCCTCAGGAAAGGCCAGTCCCCATGCGAGTTGTTAGGGGACCACTCGGGATTCCTCTCCCGTCCATGCCGGGGCCTCAGTCCTTGTGTGGAGTCGGGGCCGGAACCTGAGGATTCCTCTCCAGTGTTGCCATGGATCTTGGGGTGCTTCTGAGTCTCCCCAGGGGAGTCAGGCCTCGTCTCGAGTGGGGGCATGCACGTGCGCTTTCCTCCCGAGCTGCAGCAGTAGTGTCACGCTTCCTGTCACGTGGATCAAGGGATCTGTGGCTTTCCCTCGAGGCTGTCCCTCGAGGCTTTCCCACGAGGCTTTCCCACAGGGCTGTGCCACGTGCCACCTTGGTGTGAGTCGATCCTCGGCGTGAAAGACGAACCGGTGAAGGGAAAAGAGGTTCCTCTGGAATGGACTGAGACATCTGGGGGACTCTTGGAATGGTGGCACGACCCTGGAGTTCCTCTCGCCGTTCCTGTTGAGAGGGCCTCCTCTTGAGATGCGACGGGAACGCCGGGAACTCTTTCCCGACGAAGCAGGGAAAGGATCCCTCATCTCGAGCTACGAGGCGGAAACGGGGCTCCTCTGGATGTGGGCGGGACCCTCGTGATTCCTCTCGAGTGGAGACGGCTAGGTCGGGGAACTTCTTGATTTGCACCAAGGGTGTGAAGGACCCTTTCGAAGTTCCAGACGTGAGGTGTGATCAGCCTCGAGACGCCTCAGCGGAAATGGGCCTCATCTCGCCTGGAGGGGAGAACCTCCTGGATTTTCTCGAGTTGCGGCAGGTCTTCTCGAGTTACGACGGGGACCTCAGGGACCCGCTCTGGTGGCCTCAGGAAAGGCCAGTCCCCATGCGAGTTGCTAGGGGACCTCTCGGGATTCCTCTCCCGTCCATGCCGGGGCCTCAGTCCTTGTGTGGAGTCGGGGCCGGAACCTGAGGATTCCTCTCCAATGTTGCCATGGATCTTGGGGTGCTTCTGAGTCTCCCCAGGGGAGTCAGGCCTCGTCTCTTGTGGGGGCATGCACGTGCGCTTTCCTCCCGAGCTGCAGCAGTAGTGTCACGCTTCCTGTCACGTGGATCAAGGGATCTGTGGCTTTCCCTCGAGGTTGTCCCTCGAGGCTTTCCCACGAGGCTTTCCCACAGGGCTGTGCCACGTGCCACCTTGGTGTGAGTCGATCCTCGGCGTGAAAGACGAGCCGGTGAAGGGAAAAGAGGTTCCTCTGGAATGGACTGAGACATCTGGGGGACTCTTGGAATGGTGGCACGACCCTGGAGTTCCTCTCGCCGTTCCTGTTGAGAGGGCCTCCTCTTGAGATGCGACGGGAACGCCGGGAACTCTTTCCCGACGAAGCAGGGAAAGATTCCCTCATTTCGAGCTACGAGGCGGAAACGGGGCACCTCTGGATGTGGGCGGGACCCTCGTGATTCCTCTCGAGTGGAGACGGGTATGTCGGGGAACTTCTTGATTTGCACCAAGGGTGTGAAGGACCCTTTCGAAGTTCCAGAGGTGAGGTGTGATCAGCCTCGAGACGCCTCAGCGGAAATGGGCCTCATCTCGCCAAGAGGGGAGAACCTCCTGGATTTTCTCGAGTTGCGGCAGGTCTTCTCGAGTTACGACGGGGACCACAGGGACTCACTCTGGTGGCCTCAGGAAAGGCCAGTCCCCATGCGAGTTGCTAGGGGACCTCTCGGGATTCCGCTCCCGTCCATGCCGGGGCCTCAGTCCTTGTGTGGAGTCGGGGCCGGAACCTGAGGATTCCTCTCCAGTGTTGCCATGGATCTTGGGGTGCTTCTGAGTCTCCCCAGGGGAGTCAGGCCTCGTCTCAAGTGGGGGCATGCACATGCGCTTTCCTCCCGAGCTGCAGCAGTATTGTCACGCTTCCTGTCACGTGGATCAAGGAATCTGTGGCTGTCCATCGAGGCTTTCCCACGAGGCTTTCCCACAGGGCTGTGCCACGTGCCACCTTGGTGTGAGTCGATCCTCGGCGTGAAAGACGAGCCGCTGAAGGGAAAAGAGGTTCCTCTGGAATGGACTGAGACATCTGGGGGACTCTTGGAATGGTGCCACGACCCTGGAGTTCCTCTCGCCGTTCCTGTTGAGAGGGCCTCCTCTTGAGATGCGACGGGAACGCCGGGAATTCTTTCCCGAAGAAGCAGGGAAAGGATCCCTCATCTCGAGCTACGAGGCGGAAACGGGGCTCCTCTGGATGTGGGCGGGACCCTCATAATTCCTCTCGAGTGGAGACGGCTAGGTCGGGGAACTTCTTGATTTGCACCAAGGGTGTGAAGGACCCTTTCGAAGTTCCAGAGGTGAGGTGTGATCAGCCTCGAGACGCCTCAGCGGAGATGGGCCTCATCTCGCCTGGAGGGGAGAACCTCCTGGATTTTCTCGAGTTGCGGCAGGTCTTCTCGAGTTACGACGGGGACCTCAGGGACCCGCTCTGGTGGCCTCAGGAAAGGCCAGTCCCCATGCGAGTTGCTAGGGGACCTCTCGGGATTCCTCTCCCGTCCATGCCGGGGCCTCAGTCCTTGTGTGGAGTCGGGGACGGAACCTGAGGATTCCTCTCCAGTGTTGCCATGGATCTTGGGGTGCTTCTGAGTCTCCCCAGGGGAGTCAGGCCTCGTCTCGAGTGGGGGCATGCACGTGCGCTTTCCTCCCGAGCTGCAGCAGTAGTGTCACGCTTCCTGTCACGTGGATCAAGGGATCTGTGGCTTTCCCTCGAGGCTGTCCCTCGAGGCTTTCCCACGAGGCTTTCCCACAGGGCTGTGCCACGTGCCACCTTGGTGTGAGTCGATCCTCGGCGTGAAAGACGAACCGGTGAAGGGAAAAGAGGTTCCTCTGGAATGGACTGAGACATCTGGGGGACTCTTGGAATGGTGGCACGACCCTGGAGTTCCTCTCGCCGTTCCTGTTGAGAGGGCCTCCTCTTGAGATGCGACGGGAACGCCGGGAACTCTTTCCCGACGAAGCAGGGAAAGGATCCCTCATCTCGAGCTACGAGGCGGAAACGGGGCTCCTCTGGATGTGGGCGGGACCCTCGTGATTCCTCTCGAGTGGAGACGGCTAGGTCGGGGAACTTCTTGATTTGCACCAAGGGTGTGAAGGACCCTTTCGAAGTTCCAGAGGTGAGGTGTGATCAGCCTCGAGACGCCTCAGCGGAAATGGGCCTCATCTCGCCTGGAGGGGAGAACCTCCTGGATTTTCTCGAGTTGCGGCAGGTCTTCTCGAGTTACGACGGGGACCTCAGGGACCCGCTCTGGT
The DNA here is from genome assembly GCF_023091745.1 of Budorcas taxicolor. Taxonomy (NCBI): domain Eukaryota; kingdom Metazoa; phylum Chordata; class Mammalia; order Artiodactyla; family Bovidae; genus Budorcas; species Budorcas taxicolor. The sequence continues at coordinate 154,000 of NW_026291718.1, forward strand.
GGCCTCAGGAAAGGCCAGTCCCCATGCGAGTTGCTAGGGGACCTCTCGGGATTCCTCTCCCGTCCATGCCGGGGCCTCAGTCCTTGTGTGGAGTCGGGGCCGGAACCTGAGGATTCCTCTCCAATGTTGCCATGGATCTTGGGGTGCTTCTGAGTCTCCCCAGGGGAGTCAGGCCTCGTCTCTTGTGGGGGCATGCACGTGCGCTTTCCTCCCGAGCTGCAGCAGTAGTGTCACGCTTCCTGTCACGTGGATCAAGGGATCTGTGGCTTTCCCTCGAGGTTGTCCCTCGAGGCTTTCCCACGAGGCTTTCCCACAGGGCTGTGCCACGTGCCACCTTGGTGTGAGTCGATCCTCGGCGTGAAAGACGAGCCGGTGAAGGGAAAAGAGGTTCCTCTGGAATGGACTGAGACATCTGGGGGACTCTTGGAATGGTGGCACGACCCTGGAGTTCCTCTCGCCGTTCCTGTTGAGAGGGCCTCCTCTTGAGATGCGACGGGAACGCCGGGAACTCTTTCCCGACGAAGCAGGGAAAGATTCCCTCATTTCGAGCTACGAGGCGGAAACGGGGCACCTCTGGATGTGGGCGGGACCCTCGTGATTCCTCTCGAGTGGAGACGGGTATGTCGGGGAACTTCTTGATTTGCACCAAGGGTGTGAAGGACCCTTTCGAAGTTCCAGAGGTGAGGTGTGATCAGCCTCGAGACGCCTCAGCGGAAATGGGCCTCATCTCGCCAAGAGGGGAGAACCTCCTGGATTTTCTCGAGTTGCGGCAGGTCTTCTCGAGTTACGACGGGGACCACAGGGACTCACTCTGGTGGCCTCAGGAAAGGCCAGTCCCCATGCGAGTTGCTAGGGGACCTCTCGGGATTCCGCTCCCGTCCATGCCGGGGCCTCAGTCCTTGTGTGGAGTCGGGGCCGGAACCTGAGGATTCCTCTCCAGTGTTGCCATGGATCTTGGGGTGCTTCTGAGTCTCCCCAGGGGAGTCAGGCCTCGTCTCAAGTGGGGGCATGCACATGCGCTTTCCTCCCGAGCTGCAGCAGTATTGTCACGCTTCCTGTCACGTGGATCAAGGAATCTGTGGCTGTCCATCGAGGCTTTCCCACGAGGCTTTCCCACAGGGCTGTGCCACGTGCCACCTTGGTGTGAGTCGATCCTCGGCGTGAAAGACGAGCCGCTGAAGGGAAAAGAGGTTCCTCTGGAATGGACTGAGACATCTGGGGGACTCTTGGAATGGTGCCACGACCCTGGAGTTCCTCTCGCCGTTCCTGTTGAGAGGGCCTCCTCTTGAGATGCGACGGGAACGCCGGGAATTCTTTCCCGAAGAAGCAGGGAAAGGATCCCTCATCTCGAGCTACGAGGCGGAAACGGGGCTCCTCTGGATGTGGGCGGGACCCTCATAATTCCTCTCGAGTGGAGACGGCTAGGTCGGGGAACTTCTTGATTTGCACCAAGGGTGTGAAGGACCCTTTCGAAGTTCCAGAGGTGAGGTGTGATCAGCCTCGAGACGCCTCAGCGGAGATGGGCCTCATCTCGCCTGGAGGGGAGAACCTCCTGGATTTTCTCGAGTTGCGGCAGGTCTTCTCGAGTTACGATGGGGACCTCAGGGACCCGCTCTGGTGGCCTCAGGAAAGGCCAGTCCCCATGCGAGTTGCTAGGGGACCTCTCGGGATTCCTCTCCCGTCCATGCCGGGGCCTCAGTCCTTGTGTGGAGTCGGGGACGGAACCTGAGGATTCCTCTCCAGTGTTGCCATGGATCTTGGGGTGCTTCTGAGTCTCCCCAGGGGAGTCAGGCCTCGTCTCGAGTGGGGGCATGCACGTGAGTTTTCCTCCCGAGCTGCAGCAGTAGTGTCACGCTTCCTGTCACGTGGATCAAGGGATCTGTGGCTTTCCCTCGAGGCTGTCCCTCGAGGGTTTCCCACGAGGCTTTCCCACAGGGCTGTGCCACGTGCCACCTTGGTGTGAGTCGATCCTCGGCGTGAAAGACGAGCCGGTGAAGGGAAAAGTGGTTCCTCTGGAATGGACTGAGACATCTGGGGGACTCTTGGAATGGTGGCACGACCCTGGAGTTCCTCTCGCCGTTCCTGTTGAGAGGGCCTCCTCTTGAGATGCGACGGGAACGCCGGGAACTCTTTCCCGACGAAGCAGGGAAAGGATCCCTCATCTCGAGCTACGAGGCGGAAACGGGGCTCCTTTGGATGTGGGCGGGACCCTCGTGATTCCTCTCGAGTGGAGACGGGTATGTCGGGGAACTTCTTGATTTGCACCAAGGGTGTGAAGGACCCTTTCGAAGTTCCAGACGTGAGGTGTGATCAGCCTCGAGACGCCTCAGCGGAAATGGGCCTCATCTCGCCTGGAGGGGAGAACCTCCTGGATTTTCTCGAGTTGCGGCAGGTCTTCTCGAGTTACGACGGGGACCTCAGGGACCCGCTCTGGTGGCCTCAGGAAAGGCCAGTCCCCATGCGAGTTGCTAGGGGACCTCTCGGGATTCCTCTCCCGTCCATGCCGGGGCCTCAGTCCTTGTGTGGAGTCGGGGCCGGAACCTGAGGATTCCTCTCCAATGTTGCCATGGATCTTGGGGTGCTTCTGAGTCTCCCCAGGGGAGTCAGGCCTCGTCTCTTGTGGGGGCATGCACGTGCGCTTTCCTCCCGAGCTGCAGCAGTAGTGTCACGCTTCCTGTCACGTGGATCAAGGGATCTGTGGCTTTCCCTCGAGGTTGTCCCTCGAGGCTTTCCCACGAGGCTTTCCCACAGGGCTGTGCCACGTGCCACCTTGGTGTGAGTCGATCCTCGGCGTGAAAGACGAGCCGGTGAAGGGAAAAGAGGTTCCTCTGGAATGGACTGAGACATCTGGGGGACTCTTGGAATGGTGGCACGACCCTGGAGTTCCTCTCGCCGTTCCTGTTGAGAGGGCCTCCTCTTGAGATGCGACGGGAACGCCGGGAACTCTTTCCCGACGAAGCAGGGAAAGATTCCCTCATTTCGAGCTACGAGGCGGAAACGGGGCACCTCTGGATGTGGGCGGGACCCTCGTGATTCCTCTCGAGTGGAGACGGGTATGTCGGGGAACTTCTTGATTTGCACCAAGGGTGTGAAGGACCCTTTCGAAGTTCCAGAGGTGAGGTGTGATCAGCCTCGAGACGCCTCAGCGGAAATGGGCCTCATCTCGCCAAGAGGGGAGAACCTCCTGGATTTTCTCGAGTTGCGGCAGGTCTTCTCGAGTTACGACGGGGACCACAGGGACTCACTCTGGTGGCCTCAGGAAAGGCCAGTCCCCATGCGAGTTGCTAGGGGACCTCTCGGGATTCCGCTCCCGTCCATGCCGGGGCCTCAGTCCTTGTGTGGAGTCGGGGCCGGAACCTGAGGATTCCTCTCCAGTGTTGCCATGGATCTTGGGGTGCTTCTGAGTCTCCCCAGGGGAGTCAGGCCTCGTCTCAAGTGGGGGCATGCACATGCGCTTTCCTCCCGAGCTGCAGCAGTATTGTCACGCTTCCTGTCACGTGGATCAAGGAATCTGTGGCTGTCCATCGAGGCTTTCCCACGAGGCTTTCCCACAGGGCTGTGCCACGTGCCACCTTGGTGTGAGTCGATCCTCGGCGTGAAAGACGAGCCGCTGAAGGGAAAAGAGGTTCCTCTGGAATGGACTGAGACATCTGGGGGACTCTTGGAATGGTGCCACGACCCTGGAGTTCCTCTCGCCGTTCCTGTTGAGAGGGCCTCCTCTTGAGATGCGACGGGAACGCCGGGAATTCTTTCCCGAAGAAGCAGGGAAAGGATCCCTCATCTCGAGCTACGAGGCGGAAACGGGGCTCCTCTGGATGTGGGCGGGACCCTCATAATTCCTCTCGAGTGGAGACGGCTAGGTCGGGGAACTTCTTGATTTGCACCAAGGGTGTGAAGGACCCTTTCGAAGTTCCAGAGGTGAGGTGTGATCAGCCTCGAGACGCCTCAGCGGAGATGGGCCTCATCTCGCCTGGAGGGGAGAACCTCCTGGATTTTCTCGAGTTGCGGCAGGTCTTCTCGAGTTACGATGGGGACCTCAGGGACCCGCTCTGGTGGCCTCAGGAAAGGCCAGTCCCCATGCGAGTTGCTAGGGGACCTCTCGGGATTCCTCTCCCGTCCATGCCGGGGCCTCAGTCCTTGTGTGGAGTCGGGGACGGAACCTGAGGATTCCTCTCCAGTGTTGCCATGGATCTTGGGGTGCTTCTGAGTCTCCCCAGGGGAGTCAGGCCTCGTCTCGAGTGGGGGCATGCACGTGAGTTTTCCTCCCGAGCTGCAGCAGTAGTGTCACGCTTCCTGTCACGTGGATCAAGGGATCTGTGGCTTTCCCTCGAGGCTGTCCCTCGAGGGTTTCCCACGAGGCTTTCCCACAGGGCTGTGCCACGTGCCACCTTGGTGTGAGTCGATCCTCGGCGTGAAAGACGAGCCGGTGAAGGGAAAAGTGGTTCCTCTGGAATGGACTGAGACATCTGGGGGACTCTTGGAATGGTGGCACGACCCTGGAGTTCCTCTCGCCGTTCCTGTTGAGAGGGCCTCCTCTTGAGATGCGACGGGAACGCCGGGAACTCTTTCCCGACGAAGCAGGGAAAGGATCCCTCATCTCGAGCTACGAGGCGGAAACGGGGCTCCTTTGGATGTGGGCGGGACCCTCGTGATTCCTCTCGAGTGGAGACGGGTATGTCGGGGAACTTCTTGATTTGCACCAAGGGTGTGAAGGACCCTTTCGAAGTTCCAGACGTGAGGTGTGATCAGCCTCGAGACGCCTCAGCGGAAATGGGCCTCATCTCGCCTGGAGGGGAGAACCTCCTGGATTTTCTCGAGTTGCGGCAGGTCTTCTCGAGTTACGACGGGGACCTCAGGGACCCGCTCTGGTGGCCTCAGGAAAGGCCAGTCCCCATGCGAGTTGCTAGGGGACCTCTCGGGATTCCTCTCCCGTCCATGCCGGGGCCTCAGTCCTTGTGTGGAGTCGGGGCCGGAACCTGAGGATTCCTCTCCAGTGTTGCCATGGATCTTGGGGTGCTTCTGAGTCTCCCCAGGGGAGTCAGGCCTCGTCTCGAGTGGGGGCATGCACGTGCGCTTTCCTCCCGAGCTGCAGCAGTAGTGTCACGCTTCCTGTCACGTGGATCAAGGGATCTGTGGCTTTCCCTCGAGGCTGTCCCTCGAGGCTTTCCCACGAGGCTTTCCCACAGGGCTGTGCCACGTGCCACCTTGGTGTGAGTCGATCCTCGGCGTGAAAGACGAGCCGGTGAAGGGAAAAGAGGTTCCTCTGGAATGGACTGAGACATCTGGGGGACTCTTGGAATGGTGGCACGACCCTGGAGTTCCTCTCGCCGTTCCTGTTGAGAGGGCTTCCTCTTGAGATGCGACGGGAACGCCGGGAACTCTTTCCCGACGAAGCAGGGAAAGGATCCCTCATCTCGAGCTACGAGGCGGAAACGGGGCTCCTCTGGATGTGGGCGGGACCCTCGTGATTCCTCTCGAGTGGAGACGGCTAGTTCGGGGAACTTCTTGATTTGCACCAAGGGTGTGAAGGACCCTTTCGAAGTTCCAGAGGTGAGGTGTGATCAGCCTCGAGACGCCTCAGCGGAAATGGGCTTCATCTCGCTGGAGGGGAGAACCTCCTGGATTTTCTCGAGTTGCGGCAGGTCTTCTCGAGTTACGACGGGGACCTCAGGGACCCGCTCTGGTGGCCTCAGGAAAGGCCAGTCCCCATGCGAGGTGCTAGGGGACCTCTCGGGATTCCTCTCCCGTCCATGCCGGGGCCTCAGTCCTTGTGTGGAGTCGGGGACGGAACCTGAGGATTCCTCTCCAGTGTTGCCATGGATCTTGGGGTGCTTCTGAGTCTCCCCAGGGGAGTCAGGCCTCGTCTCGAGTGGGGGCATGCACGTGAGCTTTCCTCCCGAGCTGCAGCAGTAGTGTCACGCTTCCTGTCACGTGGATCAAGGGATCTGTGGCTTTCCCTCGAGGCTGTCCCTCGAGGCTTTCCCACGAGGCTTTCCCACAGGGCTGTGCCACGTGCCACCTTGGTGTGAGTCGATCCTCGGCGTGAAAGACGAGCCAGTGAAGGGAAAAGAGGTTCCTCTGGAATGGACTGAGACATCTGGGGGACTCTTGGAATGGTGGCACGACCCTGGAGTTCCTCTCGCCGTTCCTGTTGAGAGGGCCTCCTCTTGAGATGCGACGGGAACGCCGGGAACTCTTTCCCGACGAAGCAGGGAAAGGATCCCTCATCTCGAGCTACGAGGCGGAAACGGGGCTCCTTTGGATGTGGGCGGGACCCTCGTGATTCCTCTCGAGTGGAGACGGGTATGTCGGGGAACTTCTTGATTTGCACCAAGGGTGTGAAGGACCCTTTCGAAGTTCCAGACGTGAGGTGTGATCAGCCTCGAGACGCCTCAGCGGAAATGGGCCTCATCTCGCCTGGAGGGGAGAACCTCCTGGATTTTCTCGAGTTAAGGCAGGTCTTCTCGAGTTACGACGGGGACCTCAGGGACCCGCTCTGGTGGCCTCAGGAAAGGCCAGTCCCCATGCGAGTTGTTAGGGGACCACTCGGGATTCCTCTCCCGTCCATGCCGGGGCCTCAGTCCTTGTGTGGAGTCGGGGCCGGAACCTGAGGATTCCTCTCCAGTGTTGCCATGGATCTTGGGGTGCTTCTGAGTCTCCCCAGGGGAGTCAGGCCTCGTCTCGAGTGGGGGCATGCACGTGCGCTTTCCTCCCGAGCTGCAGCAGTAGTGTCACGCTTCCTGTCACGTGGATCAAGGGATCTGTGGCTTTCCCTCGAGGCTGTCCCTCGAGGCTTTCCCACGAGGCTTTCCCACAGGGCTGTGCCACGTGCCACCTTGGTGTGAGTCGATCCTCGGCGTGAAAGACGAACCGGTGAAGGGAAAAGAGGTTCCTCTGGAATGGACTGAGACATCTGGGGGACTCTTGGAATGGTGGCACGACCCTGGAGTTCCTCTCGCCGTTCCTGTTGAGAGGGCCTCCTCTTGAGATGCGACGGGAACGCCGGGAACTCTTTCCCGACGAAGCAGGGAAAGGATCCCTCATCTCGAGCTACGAGGCGGAAACGGGGCTCCTCTGGATGTGGGCGGGACCCTCGTGATTCCTCTCGAGTGGAGACGGCTAGGTCGGGGAACTTCTTGATTTGCACCAAGGGTGTGAAGGACCCTTTCGAAGTTCCAGAGGTGAGGTGTGATCAGCCTCGAGACGCCTCAGCGGAAATGGGCCTCATCTCGCCTGGAGGGGAGAACCTCCTGGATTTTCTCGAGTTGCGGCAGGTCTTCTCGAGTTACGACGGGGACCTCAGGGACCCGCTCTGGTGGCCTCAGGAAAGGCCAGTCCCCATGCGAGTTGCTAGGGGACCTCTCGGGATTCCTCTCCCGTCCATGCCGGGGCCTCAGTCCTTGTGTGGAGTCGGGGCCGGAACCTGAGGATTCCTCTCCAATGTTGCCATGGATCTTGGGGTGCTTCTGAGTCTCCCCAGGGGAGTCAGGCCTCGTCTCTTGTGGGGGCATGCACGTGCGCTTTCCTCCCGAGCTGCAGCAGTAGTGTCACGCTTCCTGTCACGTGGATCAAGGGATCTGTGGCTTTCCCTCGAGGTTGTCCCTCGAGGCTTTCCCACGAGGCTTTCCCACAGGGCTGTGCCACGTGCCACCTTGGTGTGAGTCGATCCTCGGCGTGAAAGACGAGCCGGTGAAGGGAAAAGAGGTTCCTCTGGAATGGACTGAGACATCTGGGGGACTCTTGGAATGGTGGCACGACCCTGGAGTTCCTCTCGCCGTTCCTGTTGAGAGGGCCTCCTCTTGAGATGCGACGGGAACGCCGGGAACTCTTTCCCGACGAAGCAGGGAAAGATTCCCTCATTTCGAGCTACGAGGCGGAAACGGGGCACCTCTGGATGTGGGCGGGACCCTCGTGATTCCTCTCGAGTGGAGACGGGTATGTCGGGGAACTTCTTGATTTGCACCAAGGGTGTGAAGGACCCTTTCGAAGTTCCAGAGGTGAGGTGTGATCAGCCTCGAGACGCCTCAGCGGAAATGGGCCTCATCTCGCCAAGAGGGGAGAACCTCCTGGATTTTCTCGAGTTGCGGCAGGTCTTCTCGAGTTACGACGGGGACCACAGGGACTCACTCTGGTGGCCTCAGGAAAGGCCAGTCCCCATGCGAGTTGCTAGGGGACCTCTCGGGATTCCGCTCCCGTCCATGCCGGGGCCTCAGTCCTTGTGTGGAGTCGGGGCCGGAACCTGAGGATTCCTCTCCAGTGTTGCCATGGATCTTGGGGTGCTTCTGAGTCTCCCCAGGGGAGTCAGGCCTCGTCTCAAGTGGGGGCATGCACATGCGCTTTCCTCCCGAGCTGCAGCAGTATTGTCACGCTTCCTGTCACGTGGATCAAGGAATCTGTGGCTGTCCATCGAGGCTTTCCCACGAGGCTTTCCCACAGGGCTGTGCCACGTGCCACCTTGGTGTGAGTCGATCCTCGGCGTGAAAGACGAGCCGCTGAAGGGAAAAGAGGTTCCTCTGGAATGGACTGAGACATCTGGGGGACTCTTGGAATGGTGCCACGACCCTGGAGTTCCTCTCGCCGTTCCTGTTGAGAGGGCCTCCTCTTGAGATGCGACGGGAACGCCGGGAATTCTTTCCCGAAGAAGCAGGGAAAGGATCCCTCATCTCGAGCTACGAGGCGGAAACGGGGCTCCTCTGGATGTGGGCGGGACCCTCATAATTCCTCTCGAGTGGAGACGGCTAGGTCGGGGAACTTCTTGATTTGCACCAAGGGTGTGAAGGACCCTTTCGAAGTTCCAGAGGTGAGGTGTGATCAGCCTCGAGACGCCTCAGCGGAGATGGGCCTCATCTCGCCTGGAGGGGAGAACCTCCTGGATTTTCTCGAGTTGCGGCAGGTCTTCTCGAGTTACGATGGGGACCTCAGGGACCCGCTCTGGTGGCCTCAGGAAAGGCCAGTCCCCATGCGAGTTGCTAGGGGACCTCTCGGGATTCCTCTCCCGTCCATGCCGGGGCCTCAGTCCTTGTGTGGAGTCGGGGACGGAACCTGAGGATTCCTCTCCAGTGTTGCCATGGATCTTGGGGTGCTTCTGAGTCTCCCCAGGGGAGTCAGGCCTCGTCTCGAGTGGGGGCATGCACGTGAGTTTTCCTCCCGAGCTGCAGCAGTAGTGTCACGCTTCCTGTCACGTGGATCAAGGGATCTGTGGCTTTCCCTCGAGGCTGTCCCTCGAGGGTTTCCCACGAGGCTTTCCCACAGGGCTGTGCCACGTGCCACCTTGGTGTGAGTCGATCCTCGGCGTGAAAGACGAGCCGGTGAAGGGAAAAGTGGTTCCTCTGGAATGGACTGAGACATCTGGGGGACTCTTGGAATGGTGGCACGACCCTGGAGTTCCTCTCGCCGTTCCTGTTGAGAGGGCCTCCTCTTGAGATGCGACGGGAACGCCGGGAACTCTTTCCCGACGAAGCAGGGAAAGGATCCCTCATCTCGAGCTACGAGGCGGAAACGGGGCTCCTTTGGATGTGGGCGGGACCCTCGTGATTCCTCTCGAGTGGAGACGGGTATGTCGGGGAACTTCTTGATTTGCACCAAGGGTGTGAAGGACCCTTTCGAAGTTCCAGACGTGAGGTGTGATCAGCCTCGAGACGCCTCAGCGGAAATGGGCCTCATCTCGCCTGGAGGGGAGAACCTCCTGGATTTTCTCGAGTTGCGGCAGGTCTTCTCGAGTTACGACGGGGACCTCAGGGACCCGCTCTGGTGGCCTCAGGAAAGGCCAGTCCCCATGCGAGTTGCTAGGGGACCTCTCGGGATTCCTCTCCCGTCCATGCCGGGGCCTCAGTCCTTGTGTGGAGTCGGGGCCGGAACCTGAGGATTCCTCTCCAGTGTTGCCATGGATCTTGGGGTGCTTCTGAGTCTCCCCAGGGGAGTCAGGCCTCGTCTCGAGTGGGGGCATGCACGTGCGCTTTCCTCCCGAGCTGCAGCAGTAGTGTCACGCTTCCTGTCACGTGGATCAAGGGATCTGTGGCTTTCCCTCGAGGCTGTCCCTCGAGGCTTTCCCACGAGGCTTTCCCACAGGGCTGTGCCACGTGCCACCTTGGTGTGAGTCGATCCTCGGCGTGAAAGACGAGCCGGTGAAGGGAAAAGAGGTTCCTCTGGAATGGACTGAGACATCTGGGGGACTCTTGGAATGGTGGCACGACCCTGGAGTTCCTCTCGCCGTTCCTGTTGAGAGGGCTTCCTCTTGAGATGCGACGGGAACGCCGGGAACTCTTTCCCGACGAAGCAGGGAAAGGATCCCTCATCTCGAGCTACGAGGCGGAAACGGGGCTCCTCTGGATGTGGGCGGGACCCTCGTGATTCCTCTCGAGTGGAGACGGCTAGTTCGGGGAACTTCTTGATTTGCACCAAGGGTGTGAAGGACCCTTTCGAAGTTCCAGAGGTGAGGTGTGATCAGCCTCGAGACGCCTCAGCGGAAATGGGCTTCATCTCGCTGGAGGGGAGAACCTCCTGGATTTTCTCGAGTTGCGGCAGGTCTTCTCGAGTTACGACGGGGACCTCAGGGACACGCTCTGGTGGCCTCAGGAAAGGCCAGTCCCCATGCGAGGTGCTAGGGGACCTCTCGGGATTCCTCTCCCGTCCATGCCGGGGCCTCAGTCCTTGTGTGGAGTCGGGGACGGAACCTGAGGATTCCTCTCCAGTGTTGCCATGGATCTTGGGGTGCTTCTGAGTCTCCCCAGGGGAGTCAGGCCTCGTCTCGAGTGGGGGCATGCACGTGAGCTTTCCTCCCGAGCTGCAGCAGTAGTGTCACGCTTCCTGTCACGTGGATCAAGGGATCTGTGGCTTTCCCTCGAGGCTGTCCCTCGAGGCTTTCCCACGAGGCTTTCCCACAGGGCTGTGCCACGTGCCACCTTGGTGTGAGTCGATCCTCGGCGTGAAAGACGAGCCAGTGAAGGGAAAAGAGGTTCCTCTGGAATGGACTGAGACATCTGGGGGACTCTTGGAATGGTGGCACGACCCTGGAGTTCCTCTCGCCGTTCCTGTTGAGAGGGCCTCCTCTTGAGATGCGACGGGAACGCCGGGAACTCTTTCCCGACGAAGCAGGGAAAGGATCCCTCATCTCGAGCTACGAGGCGGAAACGGGGCTCCTCTGGATGTGGGCGGGACCCTCGTGATTCCTCTCCAGTGGAGACGGGTATGTCGGGGAACTTCTTGATTTGCACCAAGGGTGTGAAGGACCCTTTTGAAGTTCCAGAGGTGAGGTGTGATCAGCCTCGAGACGCCACAGCGGAAATGGGCCTCATCTCGCCTGGAGGGGAGAACCTCCTGGATTTTCTCGAGTTGCGGCAGGTCTTCTCGAGTTACGACGGGGACCTCAGGGACCCGCTCTGGTGGCGTCAGGAAAGGCCAGACCCCATGCGAGTTGCTAGGGGACCTCTCGGGATTCCTCTCCCGTCCATGCCGGGGCCTCAGTCCTTGTGTGGAGTCGGGGCCGGAACCTGAAGATTCCTCTCCAATGTTGCCATGGATCTTGGGGTGCTTCTGAGTCTCCCCAGGGGAGTCAGGCCTCGTCTCTTGTGGGGGCATGCACGTGCGCTTTCCTCCCGAGCTGCAGCAGTAGTGTCACGCTTCCTGTCACGTGGATCAAGGGATCTGTGGCTTTCCCTCGAGGCTGTCCCTCGAGGCTTTCCCACGAGGCTTTCCCACAGGGCTGTGCCACGTGCCACCTTGGTGTGAGTCGATCCTCGGCGTGAAAGACGAGCCGGTGAAGGGAAAAGAGGTTCCTCTGGAATGGACTGAGACATCTGGGGGACTCTTGGAATGGTGGCACGACCCTGGAGTTCCTCTCGCCGTTCCTGTTGAGAGGGCTTCCTCTTGAGATGCGACGGGAACGCCGGGAACTCTTTCCCGACGAAGCAGGGAAAGGATCCCTCATCTCGAGCTACGAGGCGGAAACGGGGCTCCTCTGGATGTGGGCGGGACCCTCGTGATTCCTCTCGAGTGGAGACGGCTAGTTCGGGGAACTTCTTGATTTGCACCAAGGGTGTGAAGGACCCTTTCGAAGTTCCAGAGGTGAGGTGTGATCAGCCTCGAGACGCCTCAGCGGAAATGGGCCTCATCTCGCCTGGAGGGGAGAACCTCCTGGATTTTCTCGAGTTGCGGCAGGTCTTCTCGAGTTACGACGGGGACCTCAGGGACCCGCTCTGGTGGCCTCAGGAAAGGCCAGTCCCCATGCGAGGTGCTAGGGGACCTCTCGGGATTCCTCTCCCGTCCATGCCGGGGCCTCAGTCCTTGTGTGGAGTCGGGGACGGAACCTGAGGATTCCTCTCCAGTGTTGCCATGGATCTTGGGGTGCTTCTGAGTTTCCCCAGGGGAGTCAGGCCTCGTCTCGAGTGGGGGCATGCACGTGAGCTTTCCTCCCGAGCTGCAGCAGTAGTGTCACGCTTCCTGTCACGTGGATCAAGGGATCTGTGGCTTTCCCTCGAGGCTGTCCCTCGAGGCTTTCCCACGAGGCTTTCCCACAGGGCTGTGCCACGTGCCACCTTGGTGTGAGTCGATCCTCGGCGTGAAAGACGAGCCGGTGAAGGGAAAAGAGGTTCCTCTGGAATGGACTGAGACATCTGGGGGACTCTTGGAATGGTGGCACGACCCTGGAGTTCCTCTCGCCGTTCCTGTTGAGAGGGCCTCCTCTTGAGATGCGACGGGAACGCCGGGAACTCTTTCCCGACGAAGCAGGGAAAGGATCCCTCATCTCGAGGTACGAGGCGGAAACGGGGCTCCTCTGGATGTGGGCGGGACCCTCGTGATTCCTCTCGAGTGGAGACGGGTATGTCGGGGAACTTCTTGATTTGCACCAAGGGTGTGAAGGACCCTTTTGAAGTTCCAGAGGTGAGGTGTGATCAGCCTCGAGACGCCACAGCGGAAATGGGCCTCATCTCGCCTGGAGGGGAGAACCTCCTGGATTTTCTCGAGTTGCGGCAGGTCTTCTCGAGTTACGACGGGGACCTCAGGGACCCGCTCTGGTGGCGTCAGGAAAGGCCAGACCCCATGCGAGTTGCTAGGGGACCTCTCGGGATTCCTCTCCCGTCCATGCCGGGGCCTCAGTCCTTGTGTGGAGTCGGGGCCGGAACCTGAGGATTCCTCTCCAATGTTGCCATGGATCTTGGGGTGCTTCTGAGTCTCCCCAGGGGAGTCAGGCCTCGTCTCGAGTGGGGGCATGCACGTGCGCTTTCCTCCCGAGCTGCAGCAGTAGTGTCACGCTTCCTGTCACGTGGATCAAGGGATCTGCGGCTTTCCATCGAGGCTGTCCCTCGAGGCTTTCCCACGAGGCTTTCCCACAGGGCTGTGCCACGTGCCACCTTGGTGTGAGTCGATCCTCGGCGTGAAAGACGAGCCGGTGAAGGGAAAAGTGGTTCCTCTGGAATGGACTGAGAAATCTGGGGGACTCTTGGAATGGTGGCACGACCCTGGAGTTCCTCTCGCCGTTCCTGTTGAGAGGGCCTCCTCTTGAGATGCGACGAGAACGCCGGGAACTCTTTCCCGACGAAGCAGGGAAAGGATCCCTCATCTCGAGCTACGAGGCGGAAACGGGGATCCTCTGGATGTGGGCGGGACCCTCGTGATTCCTCTCGAGTGGAGACGGGTATGTCGGGGAACTTCTTGATTTGCAACCAAGGGTGTGAAGGACCCTTTCGAAGTTCCAGAGGTGAGGTGTGATCAGCCTCGAGACGCCTCAGCGGAAATGGGCCTCATCTCGCCTGGAGGGGAGAACCTCCTGGATTTTCTCGAGTTGCGGCAGGTCTTCTCGAGTTACGACGGGGACCTCAGGGACCCGCTCTGGTGGCCTCAGGAAAGGCCAGTCCCCATGCGAGTTGCTAGGGGACCTCTCGGGATTCCTCTCCCGTCCATGCCGGGGCCTCAGTCCTTGTGTGGAGTCGGGGCCGGAACCTGAGGATTCCTCTCCAGTGTTGCCATGGATCTTGGGGTGCTTCTGAGTCTCCCCAGGGGAGTCAGGCCTCGTCTCGAGTGGGGGCATGCACGTGCGCTTTCCTCCCGAGCTGCAGCAGTAGTGTCACGCTTCCTGTCACGTGGATCAAGGGATCTGTGGCTTTCCCTCGAGGCTGTCCCTCGAGGCTTTCCCACGAGGCTTTCCCACAGGGCTGTACCAGGTGCCACCTTGGTGTGAGTCGATCCTCGGCGTGAAAGACGAACCGGTGAAGGGAAAAGAGGTTCCTCTGGAATGGACTGAGACATCTGGGGGACTCTTGGAATGGTGGCACGACCCTGGAGTTCCTCTCGCCGTTCCTGTTGAGAGGGCCTCCTCTTGAGATGCGACGGGAACGCCGGGAACTCTTTCCCGACGAAGCAGGGAAAGGATCCCTCATCTCGAGCTACGAGGCGGAAACGGGGCTCCTCTGGATGTGGGCGGGACCCTCGTGATTCCTCTCGAGTGGAGACGGGTATGTCGGGGAACTTCTTGATTTGCACCAAGGGTGTGAAGGACCCTTTCGAAGTTCCAGAGGTGAGGTGTGATCAGCCTCGAGACGCCTCAGCGGAAATGGGCCTCATCTCGCCTGGAGGGGAGAACCTCCTGGATTTTCTCGAGTTGCGGCAGGTCTTCTCGAGTTACGACGGGGACCTCAGGGACCCGCTCTGGTGGCCTCAGGAAAGGCCAGTCCCCATGCGAGTTGCTAGGGGACCTCTCGGGATTCCTCTCCCGTCCATGCCGGGGCCTCAGTCCTTGTGTGGAGTCGGGGACGGAACCTGAGGATTCCTCTCCAGTGTTGCCATGGATCTTGGGGTGCTTCTGAGTTTCCCCAGGGGAGTCAGGCCTCGTCTCGAGTGGGGGCATGCACGTGAGCTTTCCTCCCGAGCTGCAGCAGTAGTGTCACGCTTCCTGTCACGTGGATCAAGGGATCTGTGGCTTTCCCTCGAGGCTGTCCCTCGAGGCTTTCCCACGAGGCTTTCCCACAGGGCTGTGCCACGTGCCACCTTGGTGTGAGTCGATCCTCGGCGTGAAAGACGAGCCGGTGAAGGGAAAAGAGGTTCCTCTGGAATGGACTGAGACATCTGGGGGACTCTTGGAATGGTGGCACGACCCTGGAGTTCCTCTCGCCGTTCCTGTTGAGAGGGCCTCCTCTTGAGATGCGACGGGAACGCCGGGAACTCTTTCCCGACGAAGCAGGGAAAGGATCCCTCATCTCGAGGTACGAGGCGGAAACGGGGCTCCTCTGGATGTGGGCGGGACCCTCGTGATTCCTCTCGAGTGGAGACGGGTATGTCGGGGAACTTCTTGATTTGCACCAAGGGTGTGAAGGACCCTTTTGAAGTTCCAGAGGTGAGGTGTGATCAGCCTCGAGACGCCACAGCGGAAATGGGCCTCATCTCGCCTGGAGGGGAGAACCTCCTGGATTTTCTCGAGTTGCGGCAGGTCTTCTCGAGTTACGACGGGGACCTCAGGGACCCGCTCTGGTGGCGTCAGGAAAGGCCAGACCCCATGCGAGTTGCTAGGGGACCTCTCGGGATTCCTCTCCCGTCCATGCCGGGGCCTCAGTCCTTGTGTGGAGTCGGGGCCGGAACCTGAGGATTCCTCTCCAATGTTGCCATGGATCTTGGGGTGCTTCTGAGTCTCCCCAGGGGAGTCAGGCCTCGTCTCGAGTGGGGGCATGCACGTGCGCTTTCCTCCCGAGCTGCAGCAGTAGTGTCACGCTTCCTGTCACGTGGATCAAGGGATCTGCGGCTTTCCATCGAGGCTGTCCCTCGAGGCTTTCCCACGAGGCTTTCCCACAGGGCTGTGCCACGTGCCACCTTGGTGTGAGTCGATCCTCGGCGTGAAAGACGAGCCGGTGAAGGGAAAAGTGGTTCCTCTGGAATGGACTGAGAAATCTGGGGGACTCTTGGAATGGTGGCACGACCCTGGAGTTCCTCTCGCCGTTCCTGTTGAGAGGGCCTCCTCTTGAGATGCGACGAGAACGCCGGGAACTCTTTCCCGACGAAGCAGGGAAAGGATCCCTCATCTCGAGCTACGAGGCGGAAACGGGGATCCTCTGGATGTGGGCGGGACCCTCGTGATTCCTCTCGAGTGGAGACGGGTATGTCGGGGAACTTCTTGATTTGCAACCAAGGGTGTGAAGGACCCTTTCGAAGTTCCAGAGGTGAGGTGTGATCAGCCTCGAGACGCCTCAGCGGAAATGGGCCTCATCTCGCCTGGAGGGGAGAACCTCCTGGATTTTCTCGAGTTGCGGCAGGTCTTCTCGAGTTACGACGGGGACCTCAGGGACCCGCTCTGGTGGCCTCAGGAAAGGCCAGTCCCCATGCGAGTTGCTAGGGGACCTCTCGGGATTCCTCTCCCGTCCATGCCGGGGCCTCAGTCCTTGTGTGGAGTCGGGGCCGGAACCTGAGGATTCCTCTCCAGTGTTGCCATGGATCTTGGGGTGCTTCTGAGTCTCCCCAGGGGAGTCAGGCCTCGTCTCGAGTGGGGGCATGCACGTGCGCTTTCCTCCCGAGCTGCAGCAGTAGTGTCACGCTTCCTGTCACGTGGATCAAGGGATCTGTGGCTTTCCCTCGAGGCTGTCCCTCGAGGCTTTCCCACGAGGCTTTCCCACAGGGCTGTACCAGGTGCCACCTTGGTGTGAGTCGATCCTCGGCGTGAAAGACGAACCGGTGAAGGGAAAAGAGGTTCCTCTGGAATGGACTGAGACATCTGGGGGACTCTTGGAATGGTGGCACGACCCTGGAGTTCCTCTCGCCGTTCCTGTTGAGAGGGCCTCCTCTTGAGATGCGACGGGAACGCCGGGAACTCTTTCCCGACGAAGCAGGGAAAGGATCCCTCATCTCGAGCTACGAGGCGGAAACGGGGCTCCTCTGGATGTGGGCGGGACCCTCGTGATTCCTCTCGAGTGGAGACGGGTATGTCGGGGAACTTCTTGATTTGCACCAAGGGTGTGAAGGACCCTTTCGAAGTTCCAGAGGTGAGGTGTGATCAGCCTCGAGACGCCTCAGCGGAAATGGGCCTCATCTCGCCTGGAGGGGAGAACCTCCTGGATTTTCTCGAGTTGCGGCAGGTCTTCTCGAGTTACGACGGGGACCTCAGGGACCCGCTCTGGTGGCCTCAGGAAAGGCCAGTCCCCATGCGAGTTGCTAGGGGACCTCTCGGGATTCCTCTCCCGTCCATGCCGGGGCCTCAGTCCTTGTGTGGAGTCGGGGACGGAACCTGAGGATTCCTCTCCAATGTTGCCATGGATCTTGGGGTGCTTCTGAGTCTCCCCAGGGGAGTCAGGCCTCGTCTCTTGTGGGGGCATGCACGTGCGCTTTCCTCCCGAGCTGCAGCAGTAGTGTCACGCTTCCTGTCACGTGGATCAAGGGATCTGTGGCTTTCCCTCGAGGCTGTCCCTCGAGGCTTTCCCACGAGGCTTTCCCACAGGGCTGTGCCACGTGCCACCTTGGTGTGAGTCGATCGTCGGCGTGAAAGACGAGCCGGTGAAGGGAAAAGAGGTTCCTCTGGAATGGACTGAGACATCTGGGGGACTCTTGGAATGGTGGCACGACCCTGGAGTTCCTCTCGCCGTTCCTGTTGAGAGGGCCTCCTCTTGAGATGCGACGGGAACGCCGGGAACTCTTTCCCGACGAAGCAGGGAAAGGATCCCTCATCTCGAGCTACGAGGCGGAAACGGGGCTCCTCTGGACGTGGGCGGGACCCTCGTGATTCCTCTCGAGTGGAGACGGCTAGGTCGGGGAACTTCTTGATTTGCACCAAGGGTGTGGAGGAGCCTTTCGAAGTTCCAGAGGTGAGGTGTGATCAGCCTCGAGACGCCTCAGCGGAAATGGGCCTCATCTCGCCTGGAGGGGAGAACCTCCTGGATTTTCTCGAGTTGCGGCAGGTCTTCTCGAGTTACGACGGGGACCTCAGGGACCCGCTCTGGTGGCCTCAGGAAAGGCCAGTCCCCATGCGAGTTGCTAGGGGACCTCTCGGGATTCCTCTCCCGTCCATGCCGGGGCCTCAGTGCTTGTGTGGAGTCGGGGCCGGAACCTGAGGATTCCTCTCCAGGGTTGCCATGGATCTTGGGGTGCTTCTGAGTCTCCCCAGGGGAGTCAGGACTCGTCTCGAGTGGGGGCATGCACGTGAGCTTTCCTCCCGAGTTGCAGCAGTAGTGTCACGCTTCCTGTCACGTGGATCAAGGGATCTGTGGCTTTCCCTCGAGGCTGTCCCTCGAGGCTTTCCCACGAGGCTTTCCCACAGGGCTGTGCCACGTGCCACCTTGGTGTGAGTCGATCCTCGGCGTGAAAGACGAGCCGGTGAAGGGAAAAGAGGTTCCTCTGGAATGGACTGAGACATCTGGGGGACTCTTGGAATGGTGGCATGACCCTGGAGTTCCTCTCGCCGTTCCTGTTGAGAGGGCTTCCTCTTGAGATGCGACGGGAACGCCGGGAACTCTTTCCCGACGAAGCAGGGAAAGGATCCCTCATCTCGAGCTACGAGGCGGAAACGGGGCTCCTCTGGATGTGGGCGGGACCCTCGTGATTCCTCTCGAGTGGAGACGGGTATGTCGGGGAACTTCTTGATTTGCACCAAGGGTGTGAAGGACCCTTTCGAAGTTCCAGAGGTGAGGTGTGATCAGCCTCGAGACGCCTCAGCGGAAATGGGCCTCATCTCGCCTGGAGGGGAGAACCTCCTGGATTTTCTCGAGTTGCGGCAGGTCTTCTCGAGTTACGACGGGGACCTCAGGGACCCGCTCTGGTGGCCTCAGGAAAGGCCAGTCCCCATGCGAGTTGCTAGGGGACCTCTCGGGATTCCTCTCCCGTCCATGCCGGGGCCTCAGTGCTTGTGTGGAGTCGGGGCCGGAACCTGAGGATTCCTCTCCAGGGTTGCCATGGATCTTGGGGTGCTTCTGAGTCTCCCCAGGGGAGTCAGGACTCGTCTCGAGTGGGGGCATGCACGTGAGCTTTCCTCCCGAGTTGCAGCAGTAGTGTCACGCTTCCTGTCACGTGGATCAAGGGATCTGTGGCTTTCCCTCGAGGCTGTCCCTCGAGGCTTTCCCACGAGGCTTTCCCACAGGGCTGTGCCACGTGCCACCTTGGTGTGAGTCGATCCTCGGCGTGAAAGACGAGCCGGTGAAGGGAAAAGAGGTTCCTCTGGAATGGACTGAGACATCTGGGGGACTCTTGGAATGGTGGCATGACCCTGGAGTTCCTCTCGCCGTTCCTGTTGAGAGGGCTTCCTCTTGAGATGCGACGGGAACGCCGGGAACTCTTTCCCGACGAAGCAGGGAAAGGATCCCTCATCTCGAGCTACGAGGCGGAAACGGGGCTCCTCTGGATGTGGGCGGGACCCTCGTGATTCCTCTCGAGTGGAGACGGCTAGGTCGGGGAACTTCTTGATTTGCACCTAGGGTGTGAAGGACCCTTTCGAAGTTCCAGAGGTGAGGTGTGATCAGCCTCGAGACGCCTCAGCGGAAATGGGCCTCATGTCGCCTGGAGGGGAGAACCTCCTGGATTTTCTCGAGTTGCGGCAGGTCTTCTCGAGTTACGACGGGGACCTCAGGGACCCGCTCTGGTGGCCTCAGGAAAGGCCAGTCCCCATGCGAGTTGCTAGGGGACCTCTCGGGATTCCTCTCCCGTCCATGCCGGGGCCTCAGTCCTTGTGTGGAGTCGGGGACGGAACCTGAGGATTCCTCTCCAGTGTTGCCATGGATCTTGGGGTGCTTCTGAGTCTCCCCAGGGGAGTCAGGCCTCGTCTCGAGTGGGGGCATGCACGTGAGCTTTCCTCCCGAGCTGCAGCAGTAGTGTCACGCTTCCTGTCACGTGGATCAAGGGATCTGTGGCTTTCCCTCGAGGCTGTCCCTCGAGGCTTTCCCACGAGGCTTTCCCACAGGGCTGTGCCACGTGCCACCTTGGTGTGAGTCGATCGTCGGCGTGAAAGACGAGCCGGTGAAGGGAAAAGAGGTTCCTCTGGAATGGACTGAGACATCTGGGGGACTCTTGGAATGGTGGCACGACCCTGGAGTTCCTCTCGCCGTTCCTGTTGAGAGGGCCTCCTCTTGAGATGCGACGGGAACGCCGGGAACTCTTTCCCGACGAAGCAGGGAAAGGATCCCTCATCTCGAGGTACGAGGCGGAAACGGGGCTCCTCTGGATGTGGGCGGGACCCTCGTGATTCCTCTCGAGTGGAGACGGGTATGTCGGGGAACTTCTTGATTTGCACCAAGGGTGTGAAGGACCCTTTTGAAGTTCCAGAGGTGAGGTGTGATCAGCCTCGAGACGCCACAGCGGAAATGGGCCTCATCTCGCCTGGAGGGGAGAACCTCCTGGATTTTCTCGAGTTGCGGCAGGTCTTCTCGAGTTACGACGGGGACCTCAGGGACCCGCTCTGGTGGCGTCAGGAAAGGCCAGACCCCATGCGAGTTGCTAGGGGACCTCTCGGGATTCCTCTCCCGTCCATGCCGGGGCCTCAGTCCTTGTGTGGAGTCGGGGCCGGAACCTGAGGATTCCTCTCCAATGTTGCCATGGATCTTGGGGTGCTTCTGAGTCTCCCCAGGGGAGTCAGGACTCGTCTCGAGTGGGGGCATGCACGTGCGCTTTCCTCCCGAGCTGCAGCAGTAGTGTCACGCTTCCTGTCACGTGGATCAAGGGATCTGTGGCTGTCCATCGAGGCTTTCCCACGAGGCTTTCCCACAGGGCTGTGCCACGTGCCACCTTGGTGTGAGTCGATCCTCGGCGTGAAAGACGAGCCGGTGAAGGGAAAAGAGGTTCCTCTGGAATGGACTGAGACATCTGGGGGACTCTTGGAATGGTGGCACGACCCTGGAGTTCCTCTCGCCGTTCCTTTTGAGATGGCCTCCTCTTGAGATGCGACAGGAATGCCGGGAACTCTTTCCCGACGAAGCAGGGAAAGAATCCCTCATCTCGAGCTACGAGGCGGAAACGGGGCTCCTCTGGATGTGGGCGGGACCCTCGTGATTCCTCTCGAGTGGAGACGGGTATGTCGGGGAACTTCTTGATTTGCACCAAGGGTGTGAAGGACCCTTTCGAAGTTCCAGAGGTGAGGTGTGATCAGCCTCGAGACGCCTCAGCGGAAATGGGCCTCATCTCGCCTGGAGGGGAGAACCTCCTGGATTTTCTCGAGTTGCGGCAGGTCTTCTCGAGTTACGATAGGGACCTCAGGGACCCGCTCTGGTGGCCTCAGGAAAGGCCAGTCCCCATGCGAGTTGCTAGGGGACCTCTCGGGATTCCTCTCCCGTCCATGCCGGGGCCTCAGTCCTTGTGTGGAGTCGGGGCCGGAACCTGAGGATTCCTCTCCAGTGTTGCCATGGATCTTGGGGTGCTTCTGAGTCTCCCCAGGGGAGTCAGGCCTCGTCTCGAGTGGGGGCATGCACGTGCGCTTTCTTCCCGAGCTGCAGCAGTAGTGTCACGCTTCCTGTCACGTGGATCAAGGGATCTGTGGCTTTCCCTCGAGGCTGTCCCTCGAGGCTTTCCCACGAGGCTTTCCCACAGGGCTGTGCCACGTGCCACCTTGGTGGGAGTCGATCCTCGGCGTGAAAGACGAGCCGGTGAAGGGAAAAGAGGTTCCTCTGGAATGGACTGAGACATCTGGGGGACTCTTGGAATGGTGGCACGACCCTGGAGTTCCTCTCGCCGTTCCTGTTGAGAGGGCCTCCTCTTGAGATGCGACGGGAACGCCGGGAACTCTTTCCCGACGAAGCAGGGAAAGGATCCCTCATCTCGAGCTACGAGGCGGAAACGGGGCTCCTCTGGATGTGGGCGGGACCCTCGTGATTCCTCTCGAGTGGACACGGCTAGGTCGGGGAACTTCTTGATTTGCACCAAGGGTGTGAAGGACCCTTTCGAAGTTCCAGAGGTGAGGTGTGATCAGCCTCGAGACGCCTCAGCGGAAATGGGCCTCATCTCGCCTGGAGGGGAGAACCTCCTGGATTTTCTCGAGTTGCGGCAGGTCTTCTCGAGTTACGACGGGGACCTCAGGGACCCGCTCTGGTGGCCTCAGGAAAGGCCAGTCCCCATGCGAGTTGCTAGGGGACCTCTCGGGATTCCTCTCCCGTCCATGCCGGGGCCTCAGTCCTTGTGTGGAGTCGGGGCCGGAACCTGAGGATTCCTCTCCAGTGTTGCCATGGATCTTGGGGTGCTTCTGAGTCTCCCCAGGGGAGTCAGGCCTCGTCTCGATTGGGGGCATGCACGTGCGCTTTCCTCCCGAGCTGCAGCAGTTGTGTCACGCTTCCTGTCACGTGGATCAAGGGATCTGTGGCTTTCCCTCGAGGCTGTCCCTCGAGGCTTTCCCACGAGGCTTTCCCACAGGGCTGTGCCACGTGCCACCTTGGTGGGAGTCGATCCTCGGCGTGAAAGACGAGCCGGTGAAGGGAAAAGAGGTTCCTCTGGAATGGACTGAGACATCTGGGGGACTCTTGGAATGGTGGCACGACCCTGGAGTTCCTCTCGCCGTTCCTGTTGAGAGGGCCTCCTCTTGAGATGCGACGGGAACGCCGGGAACTCTTTCCCGACGAAGCAGGGAAAGGATCCCTCATCTCGAGCTACGAGGCGGAAACGGGGCTCCTCTGGATGTGGGCGGGACCCTCGTGATTCCTCTCGAGTGGAGACGGCTAGGTCGGGGAACTTCTTGATTTGCACCAAGGGTGTGGAGGAGCCTTTCGAAGTTCCAGAGGTGAGGTGTGATCAGCCTCGAGACGCCTCAGCGGAAATGGGCCTCATCTCGCCTGGAGGGGAGAACCTCCTGGATTTTCTCGAGTTGCGGCAGGTCTTCTCGAGTTACGACGGGGACCTCAGGGACCCGCTCTGGTGGCCTCAGGAAAGGCCAGTCCCCATGCGAGTTGCTAGGGGACCTCTCGGGATTCCTCTCCCGTCCATGCCGGGGCCTCAGTCCTTGTGTGGAGTCGGGGACGGAACCTGAGGATTACTCTCCAGTGTTGCCATGGATCTTGGGGTGCTTCTGAGTCTCCCCAGGGGAGTCAGGCCTCGTCTCGAGTGGGGGCATGCACGTGAGCTTTCCTCCCGAGCTGCAGCAGTAGTGTCACGCTTCCTGTCACGTGGATCAAGTGATCTGTGGCTTTCCCTCGAGGCTGTCCCTCGAGGCTTTCCCACGAGGCTTTCCCACAGGGCTGTGCCACGTGCCACCTTGGTGTGAGTCGATCCTCGGCGTGAAAGACGAGCCGGTGAAGGGAAAAGAGGTTCCTCTGGAATGGACTGAGACATCTGGGGGACTCTTGGAATGGTGGCACGACCCTGGAGTTCCTCTCGCCGTTCCTGTTGAGAGGGCCTCCTCTTGAGATGCGACGGGAACGCCGGGAACTCTTTCCCGACGAAGCAGGGAAAGGATCCCTCATCTCGAGCTACGAGGCGGAAACGGGGCTCCTCTGGATGTGGGCGGGACCCTCGTGATTCCTCTCGAGTGGAGACGGCTAGGTCGGGGAACTTCTTGATTTGCACCAAGGGTGTGAAGGACCCTTTCGAAGTTCCAGAGGTGAGGTGTGATCAGCCTCGAGACGCCTCAGCGGAAATGGGCCTCATCTCGCCTGGAGGGGAGAACCTCCTGGATTTTCTCGAGTTGCGGCAGGTCTTCTCGAGTTACGACGGGGACCTCAGGGACCCGCTCTGGTGGCCTCAGGAAAGGCCAGTCCCCATGCGAGTTGCTAGGGGACCTCTCGGGATTCCTCTCCCGTCCATGCCGGGGCCTCAGTCCTTGTGTGGAGTCGTGGCCGGAACCTGAGGATTCCTCTCCAGTGTTGCCATGGATCTTGGGGTGCTTCTGAGTCTCCCCAGGGGAGTCAGGCCTCGTCTCGATTGGGGGCATGCACGTGCGCTTTCCTCCCGAGCTGCAGCAGTAGTGTCACGCTTCCTGTCACGTGGATCAAGGGATCTGTGGCTTTCCCTCGAGGCTGTCCCTCGAGGCTTTCCCACGAGGCTTTCCCACAGGGCTGTGCCACGTGCCACCTTGGTGTGAGTCGATCCTCGGCGTGAAAGACGAGCCGGTGAAGGGAAAAGAGGTTCCTCTGGAATGGACTGAGACATCTGGGGGACTCTTGGAATGGTGGCACGACCCTGGAGTTCCTCTCGCCGTTCCTGTTGAGAGGGCCTCCTCTTGAGATGCGACGGGAACGCCGGGAACTCTTTCCCGACGAAGCAGGGAAAGGATCCCTCATCTCGAGCTACGAGGCGGAAACGGGGCTCCTCTGGACGTGGGCGGGACCCTCGTGATTCCTCTCGAGTGGAGACGGCTAGGTCGGGGAAATTCTTGATTTGCACCAAGGGTGTGGAGGAGCCTTTCGAAGTTCCAGAGGTGAGGTGTGATCAGCCTCGAGACGCCTCAGCGGAAATGGGCCTCATCTCGCCTGGAGGGGAGAACCTCCTGGATTTTCTCGAGTTGCGGCAGGTCTTCTCGAGTTACGACGGGGACCTCAGGGACCCGCTCTGGTGGCCTCAGGAAAGGCCAGTCCCCATGCGAGTTGCTAGGGGACCTCTCGGGATTCCTCTCCCGTCCATGCCGGGGCCTCAGTGCTTGTGTGGAGTCGGGGCCGGAACCTGAGGATTCCTCTCCAGGGTTGCCATGGATCTTGGGGTGCTTCTGAGTCTCCCCAGGGGAGTCAGGACTCGTCTCGAGTGGGGGCATGCACGTGAGCTTTCCTCCCGAGCTGCAGCAGTAGTGTCACGCTTCCTGTCACGTGGATCAAGGGATCTGTGGCTTTCCCTCGAGGCTGTCCCTCGAGGCTTTCCCACGAGGCTTTCCACAGGGCTGTGCCACGTGCCACCTTGGTGTGAGTCGATCCTCGGCGTGAAAGACGAGCCGGTGAAGGGAAAAGAGGTTCCTCTGGAATGGACTGAGACATCTGGGGGACTCTTGGAATGGTGGCACGACCCTGGAGTTCCTCTCGCCGTTCCTGTTGAGAGGGCTTCCTCTTGAGATGCGACGGGAACGCCGGGAACTCTTTCCCGACGAAGCAGGGAAAGGATCCCTCATCTCGAGCTACGAGGCGGAAACGGGGCTCCTCTGGATGTGGGCGGGACCCTCGTGATTCCTCTCGAGTGGAGACGGCTAGGTCGGGGAACTTCTTGATTTGCACCAAGGGTGTGAAGGACCCTTTCGAAGTTCCAGAGGTGAGGTGTGATCAGCCTCGAGACGCCTCAGCGGAAATGGGCCTCATCTCGCCTGGAGGGGAGAACCTCCTGGATTTTCTCGAGTTGCGGCAGGTCTTCTCGAGTTACGACGGGGACCTCAGGGACCCGCTCTGGTGGCCTCAGGAAAGGCCAGTCCCCATGCGAGTTGCTAGGGGACCTCTCGGGATTCCTCTCCCGTCCATGCCGGGGCCTCAGTCCTTGTGTGGAGTCGGGGACGGAACCTGAGGATTCCTCTCCAGTGTTGCCATGGATCTTGGGGTGCTTCTGAGTCTCCCCAGGGGAGTCAGGCCTCGTCTCGAGTGGGGGCATGCACGTGCGCTTTCCTCCCGAGCTGCAGCAGTAGTGTCACGCTTCCTGTCACGTGGATCAAGGGATCTGTGGCTTTCCCTCGAGGCTGTCCCTCGAGGCTTTCCCACGAGGCTTTCCCACAGGGCTGTGCCACGTGCCACCTTGGTGTGAGTCGATCCTCGGCGTGAAAGACGAGCCGGTGAAGGGAAAAGAGGTTCCTCTGGAATGGACTGAGACATCTGGGGGACTCTTGGAATGGTGGCACGACCCTGGAGTTCCTCTCGCCGTTCCTGTTGAGAGGGCCTCCTCTTGAGATGCGACGGGAACGCCGGGAACTCTTTCCCGACGAAGCAGGGAAAGGATCCCTCATCTCGAGCTACGAGGCGGAAACGGGGCTCCTCTGGATGTGGGCGGGACCCTCGTGATTCCTCTCGAGTGGAGACGGGTATGTCGGGGAACTTCTTGATTTGCACCAAGGGTGTGAAGGACCCTTTTGAAGTTCCAGAGGTGAGGTGTGATCAGCCTCGAGACGCCACAGCGGAAATGGGCCTCATCTCGCCTGGAGGGGAGAACCTCCTGGATTTTCTCGAGTTGCGGCAGGTCTTCTCGAGTTACGACGGGGACCTCAGGGACCCGCTCTGGTGGCGTCAGGAAAGGCCAGACCCCATGCGAGATGCTAGGGGACCTCTCGGGATTCCTCTCCCGTCCATGCCGGGGCCTCAGTCCTTGTGTGGAGTCGGGGCCGGAACCTGAGGATTCCTCTCCAGTGTTGCCATGGATCTTGGGGTGCTTCTGAGTCTCCCCAGGGGAGTCAGGCCTCGTCTCGAGTGGGGGCATGCACGTGCGCTTTCCTCCCGAGCTGCAGCAGTAGTGTCACGCTTCCTGTCACGTGGATCAAGGGATCTGTGGCTGTCCATCGAGGCTTTCCCACGAGGCTTTCCCACAGGGCTGTGCCACGTGCCACCTTGGTGTGAGTCGATCCTCGGCGTGAAAGACGAGCCGGTGAAGGGAAAAGAGGTTCCTCTGGAATGGACTGAGACATCTGGGGGACTCTTGGAATGGTGGCACGACCCTGGAGTTCCTCTCACCGTTCCTGTTGAGAGGGCCTCCTCTTGAGATGCGACGGGAACGCCGGGAACTCTTTCCCGACGAAGCAGGGAAAGGATCCCTCATCTCGAGCTACGAGGCGGAAACGGGGCTCCTCTGGATGTGGGCGGGACCCTCGTGATTCCTCTCGAGTGGAGACGGCTAGGTCGGGGAACTTCTTGATTTGCACCAAGGGTGTGAAGGACCCTTTCGAAGTTCCAGAGGTGAGGTGTGATCAGCCTCGAGACGCCTCAGCGGAAATGGGCCTCATCTCGCCTGGAGGGGAGAACCTCCTGGATTTTCTCGAGTTAAGGCAGGTCTTCTCGAGTTACGACGGGGACCTCAGGGACCCGCTCTGGTGGCCTCAGGAAAGGCCAGTCCCCATGCGAGTTGCTAGGGGACCTCTCGGGATTCCTCTCCCGTCCATGCCGGGGCCTCAGTCCTTGTGTGGAGTCGGGGCCGGAACCTGAGGATTCCTCTCCAGTGTTGCCATGGATCTTGGGGTGCTTCTGAGTCTCCCCAGGGGAGTCAGGCCTCGTCTCGAGTGGGGGCATGCACGTGCGCTTTCCTCCCGAGCTGCAGCAGTAGTGTCACGCTTCCTGTCACGTGGATCAAGGGATCTGTGGCTTTCCCTCGAGGCTGTCCCTCGAGGCTTTCCCACGAGGCTTTCCCACAGGGCTGTGCCACGTGCCACCTTGGTGTGAGTCGATCCTCGGCGTGAAAGACGAGCCGGTGAAGGGAAAAGAGGTTCCTCTGGAATGGACTGAGACATCTGGGGGACTCTTGGAATGGTGGCACGACCCTGGAGTTCCTCTCGCCGTTCCTGTTGAGAGGGCCTCCTCTTGAGATGCGACGGGAACGCCGGGAACTCTTTCCCGACGAAGCAGGGAAAGGATCCCTCATCTCGAGCTACGAGGCGGAAACGGGGCTCCTCTGGATGTGGGCGGGACCCTCGTGATTCCTCTCGAGTGGAGACGGGTATGTCGGGGAACTTCTTGATTTGCACCAAGGGTGTGAAGGACCCTTTCGAAGTTCCAGAGGTGAGGTGTGATCAGCCTCGAGACGCCTCAGCGGAAATGGGCCTCATCTCGCCTGGAGGGGAGAACCTCCTGGATTTTCTCGAGTTGCGGCAGGTCTTCTCGAGTTACGACGGGGACCTCAGGGACCCGCTCTGGTGGCCTCAGGAAAGGCCAGTCCCCATGCGAGTTGCTAGGGGACCTCTCGGGATTCCTCTCCCGTCCATGCCGGGGCCTCAGTCCTTGTGTGGAGTCGGGGCCGGAACCTGAGGATTCCTCTCCAGTGTTGCCATGGATCTTGGGGTGCTTCTGAGTCTCCCCAGGGGAGTCAGGCCTCGTCTCGATTGGGGGCATGCACGTGCGCTTTCCTCCCGAGCTGCAGCAGTAGTGTCACGCTTCCTGTCACGTGGATCAAGGGATCTGTGGCTTTCCCTCGAGGCTGTCCCTCGAGGCTTTCCCACGAGGCTTTCCCACAGGGCTGTGCCATGTGCCACCTTGGTGTGAGTCGATCCTCGGCGTGAAAGACGAGCCGGTGAAGGGAAAAGAGGTTCCTCTGGAATGGACTGAGACATCTGGGGGACTCTTGGAATGGTGGCACGACCCTGGAGTTCCTCTCGCCGTTCCTGTTGAGAGGGCCTCCTCTTGAGATGCGACGGGAACGCCGGGAACTCTTTCCCGACGAAGCAGGGAAAGGATCCCTCATCTCGAGGTACGAGGCGGAAACGGGGCTCCTCTGGATGTGGGCGGGACCCTCGTGATTCCTCTCGAGTGGAGACGGCTAGGTCGGGGAACTTCTTGATTTGCACCAAGGGTGTGGAGGAGCCTTTCGAAGTTCCAGAGGTGAGGTGTGATCAGCCTCGAGACGCCTCAGCGGAAATGGGCCTCATCTCGCCTGGAGGGGAGAACCTCCTGGATTTTCTCGAGTTGCGGCAGGTCTTCTCGAGTTACGACGGGGACCTCAGGGACCCGCTCTGGTGGCCTCAGGAAAGGCCAGTCCCCATGCGAGTTGCTAGGGGACCTCTCGGGATTCCTCTCCCGTCCATGCCGGGGCCTCAGTCCTTGTGTGGAGTCGGGGCCGGAACCTGAGGATTCCTCTCCAGTGTTGCCATGGATCTTGGGGTGCTTCTGAGTCTCCCCAGGGGAGTCAGGCCTCGTCTCGAGTGGGGGCATGCACGTGCGCTTTCCTCCCGAGCTGCAGCAGTAGTGTCACGCTTCCTGTCACGTGGATCAAGGGATCTGTGGCTTTCCCTCGAGGCTGTCCCTCGAGGCTTTCCCACGAGGCTTTCCCACAGGGCTGTGCCACGTGCCACCTTGGTGTGAGTCGATCCTCGGCGTGAAAGACGAGCCGGTGAAGGGAAAAGAGGTTCCTCTGGAATGGACTGAGACATCTGGGGGACTCTTGGAATGGTGGCACGACCCTGGAGTTCCTCTCGCCGTTCCTGTTGAGAGGGCCTCCTCTTGAGATGCGACGGGAACGCCGGGAACTCTTTCCCGACGAAGCAGGGAAAGGATCCCTCATCTCGAGCTACGAGGCGGAAACGGGGCTCCTCTGGATGTGGGCGGGACCCTCGTGATTCCTCTCGAGTGGAGACGGGTATGTCGGGGAACTTCTTGATTTGCACCAAGGGTGTGAAGGACCCTTTCGAAGTTCCAGAGGTGAGGTGTGATCAGCCTCGAGACGCCTCAGCGGAAATGGGCCTCATCTCGCCTGGAGGGGAGAACCTCCTGGATTTTCTCGAGTTGCGGCAGGTCTTCTCGAGTTACGACGGGGACCTCAGGGACCCGCTCTGGTGGCCTCAGGAAAGGCCAGTCCCCATGCGAGTTGCTAGGGGACCTCTCGGGATTCCTCTCCCGTCCATGCCGGGGCCTCAGTCCTTGTGTGGAGTCGGGGCCGGAACCTGAGGATTCCTCTCCAGTGTTGCCATGGATCTTGGGGTGCTTCTGAGTCTCCCCAGGGGAGTCAGGCCTCGTCTCGAGTGGGGGCATGCACGTGCGCTTTCCTCCCGAGCTGCAGCAGTAGTGTCACGCTTCCTGTCACGTGGATCAAGGGATCTGTGGCTTTCCCTCGAGGCTGTCCCTCGAGGCTTTCCCACGAGGCTTTCCCACAGGGCTGTGCCACGTGCCACCTTGGTGTGAGTCGATCCTCGGCGTGAAAGACGAGCCTGTGAAGGGAAAAGAGGTTCCTCTGGAATGGACTGAGACATCTGGGGGACTCTTGGAATGGTGGCACGACCCTGGAGTTCCTCTCGCCGTTCCTGTTGAGAGGGCCTCCTCTTGAGATGCGACGGGAACGCCGGGAACTCTTTCCCGACGAAGCAGGGAAAGGATCCCTCATCTCGAGGTACGAGGCGGAAACGGGGCTCCTCTGGATGTGGGTGGGACCCTCGTGATTCCTCTCGAGTGGAGACGGCTAGGTCGGGGAACTTCTTGATTTGCACCAAGGGTGTGGAGGAGCCTTTCGAAGTTCCAGAGGTGAGGTGTGATCAGCCTCGAGACGCCTCAGCGGAAATGGGCCTCATCTCGCCTGGAGGGGAGAACCTCCTGGATTTTCTCGAGTTGCGGCAGGTCTTCTCGAGTTACGACGGGGACCTCAGGGACCCGCTCTGGTGGCCTCAGGAAAGGCCAGTCCCCATGCGAGTTGCTAGGGGACCTCTCGGGATTCCTCTCCCGTCCATGCCGGGGCCTCAGTCCTTGTGTGGAGTCGGGGCCGGAACCTGAGGATTCCTCTCCAGTGTTGCCATGGATCTTGGGGTGCTTCTGAGTCTCCCCAGGGGAGTCAGGCCTCGTCTCGAGTGGGGGCATGCACGTGCGCTTTCCTCCCGAGCTGCAGCAGTAGTGTCACGCTTCCTGTCACGTGGATCAAGGGATCTGTGGCTTTCCCTCGAGGCTGTCCCTCGAGGCTTTCCCACGAGGCTTTCCCACAGGGCTGTGCCACGTGCCACCTTGGTGTGAGTCGATCCTCGGCGTGAAAGACGAGCCGGTGAAGGGAAAAGAGGTTCCTCTGGAATGGACTGAGACATCTGGGGGACTCTTGGAATGGTGGCACGACCCTGGAGTTCCTCTCGCCGTTCCTGTTGAGAGGGCCTCCTCTTGAGATGCGACGGGAACGCCGGGAACTCTTTCCCGACGAAGCAGGGAAAGGATCCCTCATCTCGAGCTACGAGGCGGAAACGGGGCTCCTCTGGATGTGGGCGGGACCCTCGTGATTCCTCTCGAGTGGAGACGGGTATGTCGGGGAACTTCTTGATTTGCACCAAGGGTGTGAAGGACCCTTTCGAAGTTCCAGAGGTGAGGTGTGATCAGCCTCGAGACGCCTCAGCGGAAATGGGCCTCATCTCGCCTGGAGGGGAGAACCTCCTGGATTTTCTCGAGTTGCGGCAGGTCTTCTCGAGTTACGACGGGGACCTCAGGGACCCGCTCTGGTGGCCTCAGGAAAGGCCAGTCCCCATGCGAGTTGCTAGGGGACCTCTCGGGATTCCTCTCCCGTCCATGCCGGGGCCTCAGTCCTTGTGTGGAGTCGGGGCCGGAACCTGAGGATTCCTCTCCAGTGTTGCCATGGATCTTGGGGTGCTTCTGAGTCTCCCCAGGGGAGTCAGGCCTCGTCTCGATTGGGGGCATGCACGTGCGCTTTCCTCCCGAGCTGCAGCAGTAGTGTCACGCTTCCTGTCACGTGGATCAAGGGATCTGTGGCTTTCCCTCGAGGCTGTCCCTCGAGGCTTTCCCACGAGGCTTTCCCACAGGGCTGTGCCATGTGCCACCTTGGTGTGAGTCGATCCTCGGCGTGAAAGACGAGCCGGTGAAGGGAAAAGAGGTTCCTCTGGAATGGACTGAGACATCTGGGGGACTCTTGGAATGGTGGCACGACCCTGGAGTTCCTCTCGCCGTTCCTGTTGAGAGGGCCTCCTCTTGAGATGCGACGGGAACGCCGGGAACTCTTTCCCGACGAAGCAGGGAAAGGATCCCTCATCTCGAGGTACGAGGCGGAAACGGGGCTCCTCTGGATGTGGGCGGGACCCTCGTGATTCCTCTCGAGTGGAGACGGCTAGGTCGGGGAACTTCTTGATTTGCACCAAGGGTGTGGAGGAGCCTTTCGAAGTTCCAGAGGTGAGGTGTGATCAGCCTCGAGACGCCTCAGCGGAAATGGGCCTCATCTCGCCTGGAGGGGAGAACCTCCTGGATTTTCTCGAGTTGCGGCAGGTCTTCTCGAGTTACGACGGGGACCTCAGGGACCCGCTCTGGTGGCCTCAGGAAAGGCCAGTCCCCATGCGAGTTGCTAGGGGACCTCTCGGGATTCCTCTCCCGTCCATGCCGGGGCCTCAGTCCTTGTGTGGAGTCGGGGCCGGAACCTGAGGATTCCTCTCCAGTGTTGCCATGGATCTTGGGGTGCTTCTGAGTCTCCCCAGGGGAGTCAGGCCTCGTCTCGAGTGGGGGCATGCACGTGCGCTTTCCTCCCGAGCTGCAGCAGTAGTGTCACGCTTCCTGTCACGTGGATCAAGGGATCTGTGGCTTTCCCTCGAGGCTGTCCCTCGAGGCTTTCCCACGAGGCTTTCCCACAGGGCTGTGCCATGTGCCACCTTGGTGTGAGTCGATCCTCGGCGTGAAAGACGAGCCGGTGAAGGGAAAAGAGGTTCCTCTGGAATGGACTGAGACATCTGGGGGACTCTTGGAATGGTGGCACGACCCTGGAGTTCCTCTCGCCGTTCCTGTTGAGAGGGCCTCCTCTTGAGATGCGACGGGAACGCCGGGAACTCTTTCCCGACGAAGCAGGGAAAGGATCCCTCATCTCGAGGTACGAGGCGGAAACGGGGCTCCTCTGGATGTGGGCGGGACCCTCGTGATTCCTCTCGAGTGGAGACGGCTAGGTCGGGGAACTTCTTGATTTGCACCAAGGGTGTGGAGGAGCCTTTCGAAGTTCCAGAGGTGAGGTGTGATCAGCCTCGAGACGCCTCAGCGGAAATGGGCCTCATCTCGCCTGGAGGGGAGAACCTCCTGGATTTTCTCGAGTTGCGGCAGGTCTTCTCGAGTTACGACGGGGACCTCAGGGACCCGCTCTGGTGGCCTCAGGAAAGGCCAGTCCCCATGCGAGTTGCTAGGGGACCTCTCGGGATTCCTCTCCCGTCCATGCCGGGGCCTCAGTCCTTGTGTGGAGTCGGGGCCGGAACCTGAGGATTCCTCTCCAGTGTTGCCATGGATCTTGGGGTGCTTCTGAGTCTCCCCAGGGGAGTCAGGCCTCGTCTCGAGTGGGGGCATGCACGTGCGCTTTCCTCCCGAGCTGCAGCAGTAGTGTCACGCTTCCTGTCACGTGGATCAAGGGATCTGTGGCTTTCCCTCGAGGCTGTCCCTCGAGGCTTTCCCACGAGGCTTTCCCACAGGGCTGTGCCACGTGCCACCTTGGTGTGAGTCGATCCTCGGCGTGAAAGACGAGCCGGTGAAGGGAAAAGAGGTTCCTCTGGAATGGACTGAGACATCTGGGGGACTCTTGGAATGGTGGCACGACCCTGGAGTTCCTCTCGCCGTTCCTGTTGAGAGGGCCTCCTCTTGAGATGCGACGGGAACGCCGGGAACTCTTTCCCGACGAAGCAGGGAAAGGATCCCTCATCTCGAGCTACGAGGCGGAAACGGGGCTCCTCTGGATGTGGGCGGGACCCACGTGATTCCTCTCGAGTGGAGACGGGTATGTCGGGGAACTTCTTGATTTGCACCAAGGGTGTGAAGGACCCTTTCGAAGTTCCAGAGGTGAGGTGTGATCAGCCTCGAGACGCCTCAGCGGAAATGGGCCTCATCTCGCCTGGAGGGGAGAACCTCCTGGATTTTCTCGAGTTGCGGCAGGTCTTCTCGAGTTACGACGGGGACCTCAGGGACCCGCTCTGGTGGCCTCAGGAAAGGCCAGTCCCCATGCGAGTTGCTAGGGGACTTCTCGGGATTCCTCTCCCGTCCATGCCGGGGCCTCAGTCCTTGTGTGGAGTCGGGGCCGGAACCTGAGGATTCCTCTCCAGTGTTGCCATGGATCTTGGGGTGCTTCTGAGTCTCCCCAGGGGAGTCAGGCCTCGTCTCGATTGGGGGCATGCACGTGCGCTTTCCTCCCGAGCTGCAGCAGTAGTGTCACGCTTCCTGTCACGTGGATCAAGGGATCTGTGGCTTTCCCTCGAGGCTGTCCCTCGAGGCTTTCCCACGAGGCTTTCCCACAGGGCTGTGCCATGTGCCACCTTGGTGTGAGTCGATCCTCGGCGTGAAAGACGAGCCGGTGAAGGGAAAAGAGGTTCCTCTGGAATGGACTGAGACATCTGGGGGACTCTTGGAATGGTGGCACGACCCTGGAGTTCCTCTCGCCGTTCCTGTTGAGAGGGCCTCCTCTTGAGATGCGACGGGAACGCCGGGAACTCTTTCCCGACGAAGCAGGGAAAGGATCCCTCATCTCGAGGTACGAGGCGGAAACGGGGCTCCTCTGGATGTGGGCGGGACCCTCGTGATTCCTCTCGAGTGGAGACGGCTAGGTCGGGGAACTTCTTGATTTGCACCAAGGGTGTGGAGGAGCCTTTCGAAGTTCCAGAGGTGAGGTGTGATCAGCCTCGAGACGCCTCAGCGGAAATGGGCCTCATCTCGCCTGGAGGGGAGAACCTCCTGGATTTTCTCGAGTTGCGGCAGGTCTTCTCGAGTTACGACGGGGACGTCAGGGACCCGCTCTGGTGGCCTCAGGAAAGGCCAGTCCCCATGCGAGTTGCTAGGGGACCTCTCGGGATTCCTCTCCCGTCCATGCCGGGGCCTCAGTCCTTGTGTGGAGTCGGGGCCGGAACCTGAGGATTCCTCTCCAGTGTTGCCATGGATCTTGGGGTGCTTCTGAGTCTCCCCAGGGGAGTCAGGCCTCGTCTCGAGTGGGGGCATGCACGTGCGCTTTCCTCCCGAGCTGCAGCAGTAGTGTCACGCTTCCTGTCACGTGGATCAAGGGATCTGTGGCTTTCCCTCGAGGCTGTCCCTCGAGGCTTTCCCACGAGGCTTTCCCACAGGGCTGTGCCACGTGCCACCTTGGTGTGAGTCGATCCTCGGCGTGAAAGACGAGCCGGTGAAGGGAAAAGAGGTTCCTCTGGAATGGACTGAGACATCTGGGGGACTCTTGGAATGGTGGCACGACCCTGGAGTTCCTCTCGCCGTTCCTGTTGAGAGGGCCTCCTCTTGAGATGCGACGGGAACGCCGGGAACTCTTTCCCGACGAAGCAGGGAAAGGATCCCTCATCTCGAGCTACGAGGCGGAAACGGGGCTCCTCTGGATGTGGGCGGGACCCTCGTGATTCCTCTCGAGTGGAGACGGGTATGTCGGGGAACTTCTTGATTTGCACCAAGGGTGTGAAGGAGCCTTTCGAAGTTCCAGAGGTGAGGTGTGATCAGCCTCGAGACGCCTCAGCGGAAATGGGCCTCATCTCGCCTGGAGGGGAGAACCTCCTGGATTTTCTCGAGTTGCGGCAGGTCTTCTCGAGTTACGACGGGGACCTCAGGGACCCGCTCTGGTGGCCTCAGGAAAGGCCAGTCCCCATGCGAGTTGCTAGGGGACCTCTCGGGATTCCTCTCCCGTCCATGCCGGGGCCTCAGTCCTTGTGTGGAGTCGGGGCCGGAACCTGAGGATTCCTCTCCAGTGTTGCCATGGATCTTGGGGTGCTTCTGAGTCTCCCCAGGGGAGTCAGGCCTCGTCTCGAGTGGGGGCATGCACGTGCGCTTTCCTCCCGAGCTGCAGCAGTAGTGTCACGCTTCCTGTCACGTGGATCAAGGGATCTGTGGCTTTCCCTCGAGGCTGTCCCTCGAGGCTTTCCCACGAGGCTTTCCCACAGGGCTGTGCCATGTGCCACCTTGGTGTGAGTCGATCCTCGGCGTGAAAGACGAGCCGGTGAAGGGAAAAGAGGTTCCTCTGGAATGGACTGAGACATCTGGGGGACTCTTGGAATGGTGGCACGACCCTGGAGTTCCTCTCGCCGTTCCTGTTGAGAGGGCCTCCTCTTGAGATGCGACGGGAACGCCGGGAACTCTTTCCCGACGAAGCAGGGAAAGGATCCCTCATCTCGAGGTACGAGGCGGAAACGGGGCTCCTCTGGATGTGGGCGGGACCCTCGTGATTCCTCTCGAGTGGAGACGGCTAGGTCGGGGAACTTCTTGATTTGCACCAAGGGTGTGGAGGAGCCTTTCGAAGTTCCAGAGGTGAGGTGTGATCAGCCTCGAGACGCCTCAGCGGAAATGGGCCTCATCTCGCCTGGAGGGGAGAACCTCCTGGATTTTCTCGAGTTGCGGCAGGTCTTCTCGAGTTACGACGGGGACCTCAGGGACCCGCTCTGGTGGCCTCAGGAAAGGCCAGTCCCCATGCGAGTTGCTAGGGGACCTCTCGGGATTCCTCTCCCGTCCATGCCGGGGCCTCAGTCCTTGTGTGGAGTCGGGGCCGGAACCTGAGGATTCCTCTCCAGTGTTGCCATGGATCTTGGGGTGCTTCTGAGTCTCCCCAGGGGAGTCAGGCCTCGTCTCGATTGGGGGCATGCACGTGCGCTTTCCTCCCGAGCTGCAGCAGTAGTGTCACGCTTCCTGTCACGTGGATCAAGGGATCTGTGGCTTTCCCTCGAGGCTGTCCCTCGAGGCTTTCCCACGAGGCTTTCCCACAGGGCTGTGCCATGTGCCACCTTGGTGTGAGTCGATCCTCGGCGTGAAAGACGAGCCGGTGAAGGGAAAAGAGGTTCCTCTGGAATGGACTGAGACATCTCGGGGACTCTTGGAATGGTGGCACGACCATGGAGTTCCTCTCGACGTTCCTGTTGAGAGGGCCTCCTCTTGAGATGCGACGGGAACGCCGGGAACTCTTTCCCGACGAAGCAGGGAAAGGATCCCTCATCTCGAGCTACGAGGCGGAAACGGGGCTCCTCTGGATGTGGGCGGGACCCTCGTGATTCCTCTCGAGTGGAGACGGGTATGTCGGGGAACTTCTTGATTTGCACCAAGGGTGTGAAGGACCCTTTCGAAGTTCCAGAGGTGAGGTGTGATCAGCCTCGAGATGCCTCAGCGGAAATGGGCCTCATCTCGCCTGGAGGGGAGAACCTCCTGGATTTTCTCGAGTTGCGGCAGGTCTTCTCGAGTTACGACGGGGACCTCAGGGACCCGCTCTGGTGGCCTCAGGAAAGGCCAGTCCCCATGCGAGTTGCTAGGGGACCTCTCGGGATTCCTCTCCCGTCCATGCCGGGGCCTCAGTCCTTGTGTGGAGTCGGGGCCGGAACCTGAGGATTCCTCTCCAATGTTGCCATGGATCTTGGGGTGCTTCTGAGTCTCCCCAGGGGAGTCAGGCCTCGTCTCGATTGGGGGCATGCACGTGCGCTTTCCTCCCGAGCTGCAGCAGTAGTGTCACGCTTCCTGTCACGTGGATCAAGGGATCTGTGGCTTTCCCTCGAGGCTGTCCCTCGAGGCTTTCCCACGAGGCTTTCCCACAGGGCTGTGCCACGTGCCACCTTGGTGGGAGTCGATCCTCGGCGTGAAAGACGAGCCGGTGAAGGGAAAAGAGGTTCCTCTGGAATGGACTGAGACATCTGGGGGACTCTTGGAATGGTGGCACGACCCTGGAGTTCCTCTCGCCGTTCCTGTTGAGAGGGCCTCCTCTTGAGATGCGACGGGAACGCCGGGAACTCTTTCCCGACGAAGCAGGGAAAGGATCCCTCATCTCGAGCTACGAGGCGGAAACGGGGCTCCTCTGGATGTGGGCGGGACCCTCGTGATTCCTCTCGAGTGGAGACGGCTAGGTCGGGGAACTTCTTGATTTGCACCAAGGGTGTGGAGGAGCCTTTCGAAGTTCCAGAGGTGAGGTGTGATCAGCCTCGAGACGCCTCAGCGGAAATGGGCCTCATCTCGCCTGGAGGGGAGAACCTCCTGGATTTTCTCGAGTTGCGGCAGGTCTTCTCGAGTTACGACGGGGACCTCAGGGACCCGCTCTGGTGGCCTCAGGAAAGGCCAGTCCCCATGCGAGTTGCTAGGGGACCTCTCGGGATTCCTCTCCCGTCCATTCCGGGGCCTCAGTCCTTGTGTGGAGTCGGGGCCGGAACCTGAGGATTCCTCTCCAGTGTTGCCATGGATCTGGGGGTGCTTCTGAGTCTCCCCAGGGGAGTCAGGCCTCGTCTCGAGTGGGGGCATGCACGTGCGCTTTCCTCCCGAGCTGCAGCAGTAGTGTCACGCTACCTGTCACATGGATCAAGGGATCTGTGGCTTTCCCTCGAGGCTGTCCCTCGAGGCTTTCCCACGAGGCTTTCCCACAGGGCTGTGCCACGTGCCACCTTGGTGGGAGTCGATCCTCGGCGTGAAAGACGAGGCGGTGAAGGGAAAAGAGGTTCCTCTGGAATGGACTGAGACATCTGGGGGACTCTTGGAATGGTGGCACGACCCTGGAGTTCCTCTCGCCGTTCCTGTTGAGAGGGCCTCCTCTTGAGATGCGACGGGAACGCAGGGAACTCTTTCCCGACGAAGCAGGGAAAGGATCCCTCATCTCGAGCTACGAGGCGGAAACGGGGCTCCTCTGGATGTGGGCGGGACCCTCGTGATTCCTCTCGAGTGGAGACGGGTATGTCTGGGAACTTCTTGATTTGCACCAAGGGTGTGAAGGACCCTTTCGAAGTTCCAGAGGTGAGGTGTGATCAGCCTCGAGACGCCTCAGCGGAAATGGGCCTCATCTCGCCTGGAGGGGGAGAACCTCCTGGATTTTCTCGAGTTGCGGCAGGTCTTCTCGAGTTACGACGGGGACCTCAGGGACCCGCTCTGGTGGCCTCAGGAAAGGCCAGTCCCCATGCGAGTTGCTAGGGGACCTCTCGGGATTCCTCTCCCGTCCATGCCGGGGCCTCAGTCCTTGTGTGGAGTCGGGGACGGAACCTGAGGATTCCTCTCCAGTGTTGCCATGGATCTTGGGGTGCTTCTGAGTCTCCCCAGGGGAGTCAGGCCTCGTCTCGAGTGGGGGCATGCACGTGAGCTTTCCTCCCGAGCTGCAGCAGTAGTGTCACGCTTCCTGTCACGTGGATCAAGGGATCTGTGGCTTTCCCTCGAGGCTGTCCCTCGAGGCTTTCCCACGAGGCTTTCCCACAGGGTTGTGCCACGTGCCACCTTGGTGTGAGTCGATCCTCGGCGTGAAAGACGAGCCGGTGAAGGGAAAAGAGGTTCCTCTGGAATGGACTGAGACATCTGGGGGACTCTTG
This sequence comes from Budorcas taxicolor, assembly GCF_023091745.1. NCBI lineage: Eukaryota > Metazoa > Chordata > Mammalia > Artiodactyla > Bovidae > Budorcas > Budorcas taxicolor. Next base: position 192,713 of record NW_026291718.1, read on the forward strand.
GAACGGTGGCACGACCCTGGAGTTCCTCTCGCCGTTCCTGTTGAGAGGGCCTCCTCTTGAGATGCGACGGGAACCCCGGGAACTCTTTCCCGACGAAGCAGGGAAAGGATCCCTCATCTCGAGCTACAAGGCGGAAACGGGGCTCCTCTGGATGTGGGCGGGACCCTCGTGATTCCTCTCGAATGGAGACGGGTATGTCGGGGAACTTCTTGATTTGCACCAAGGGTGTTAAAGACCCTTTTGAAGTTCCAGAGGTGAGGTGTGATCAGCCTCGAGACGCCACAGCGGAAATGGGCCTCATCTCGCCTGGAGGGGAGAACCTCCTGGATTTTCTCGAGTTGCGGCAGGTCTTCTCGAGTTACGACGGGGACCTCAGGGACCCGCTCTGGTGGCGTCAGGAAAGGCCAGACCCCATGCGAGTTGCTAGGGGACCTCTCGGGATTCCTCTCCCGTCCATGCCGGGGCCTCAGTCCTTGTGTGGAGTCGGGGCCGGAACCTGAGGATTCCTCTCCAATGTTGCCATGGATCTTGGGGTGCTTCTGAGTCTCCCCAGGGGAGTCAGGCCTCGTCTCGAGTGGGGGCATGCACGTGCGCTTTCCTCCCGAGCTGCAGCAGTAGTGTCACGCTTCCTGTCACGTGGATCAAGCGATCTGTGGCTGTCCATCGAGGCTTTCCCACGAGGCTTTCCCACAGGGCTGTGCCACGTGCCACCTTGGTGTGAGTCGATCCTCGGCGTGAAAGACGAGCCGGTGAAGGGAAAAGAGGTTCCTCTGGAATGGACTGAGACATCTGGGGGACTCTTGGAATGGTGGCACGACCCTGGAGTTCCTCTCGCCGTTCCTGTTGAGAGGGCCTCCTCTTGAGATGCGACGGGAACGCCGGGAACTCTTTCCCGACGAAGCAGGGAAAGGATCCCTCATCTCGAGGTACGAGGCGGAAACGGGGCTCCTCTGGATGTGGGCGGGACCCTCGTGATTCCTCTCGAGTGGAGACGGGTATGTCGGGGAACTTCTTGATTTGCACCAAGGGGGTGAAGGACCCTTTCGAAGTTCCAGAGGTGAGGTGTGATCAGCCTCGAGACGCCTCAGCGGAAATGGGCCTCATCTCGCCTGGAGGGGAGAACCTCCTGGATTTTCTCGAGTTGCGGCAGGTCTTCTCGAGTTACGACGGGGACCTCAGGGACCCGCTCTGGTGGCCTCAGGAAAGGCCAGTCCCCATGCGAGTTGCTAGGGGACCTCTCGGGATTCCTCTCCCGTCCATGCCGGGGCCTCAGTCCTTGTGTGGAGTCGGGGCCGGAACCTGAGGATTCCTCTCCAATGTTGCCATGGATCTTGGGGTGCTTCTGAGTCTCCCCAGGGGAGTCAGGCCTCGTCTCGATTGGGGGCATGCACGTGCGCTTTCCTCCCGAGCTGCAGCAGTAGTGTCACGCTTCCTGTCACGTGGATCAAGGGATCTGTGGCTTTCCCTCGAGGCTGTCCCTCGAGGCTTTCCCACGAGGCTTTCCCACAGGGCTGTGCCACGTGCCACCTTGGTGGGAGTCGATCCTCGGCGTGAAAGACGAGCCGGTGAAGGGAAAAGAGGTTCCTCTGGAATGGACTGAGACATCTGGGGGACTCTTGGAATGGTGGCACGACCCTGGAGTTCCTCTCGCCGTTCCTGTTGAGAGGGCCTCCTCTTGAGATGCGACGGGAACGCCGGGAACTCTTTCCCGACGAAGCAGGGAAAGGATCCCTCATCTCGAGCTACGAGGCGGAAACGGGGCTCCTCTGGATGTGGGCGGGACCCTCGTGATTCCTCTCGAGTGGAGACGGGTATGTCTGGGAACTTCTTGATTTGCACCAAGGGTGTGAAGGACCCTTTCGAAGTTCCAGAGGTGAGGTGTGATCAGCCTCGAGACGCCTCAGCGGAAATGGGCCTCATCTCGCCTGGAGGGGGAGAACCTCCTGGATTTTCTCGAGTTGCGGCAGGTCTTCTCGAATTACGACGGGGACCTCAGGGACCCGCTCTGGTGGCCTCAGGAAAGGCCAGTCCCCATGCGAGTTGCTAGGGGACCTCTCGGGATTCCTCTCCCGTCCATGCCGGGGCCTCAGTCCTTGTGTGGAGTCGGGGACGGAACCTGAGGATTCCTCTCCAGTGTTGCCATGGATCTTGGGGTGCTTCTGAGTCTCCCCAGGGGAGTCAGGCCTCGTCTCGAGTGGGGGCATGCACGTGAGCTTTCCTCCCGAGCTGCAGCAGTAGTGTCACGCTTCCTGTCACGTGGATCAAGGGATCTGTGGCTTTCCCTCGAGGCTGTCCCTCGAGGCTTTCCCACGAGGCTTTCCCACAGGGCTGTGCCACGTGCCACCTTGGTGTGAGTCGATCCTCGGCGTGAAAGACGAGCCGGTGAAGGGAAAAGAGGTTCCTCTGGAATGGACTGAGACATCTCGGGGACTCTTGGAATGGTGGCACGACCCTGGAGTTCCTCTCGCCGTTCCTGTTGAGAGGGCCTCCTCTTGAGATGCGACGGGAACGCCGGGAACTCTTTCCCGACGAAGCAGGGAAAGGATCCCTCATCTCGAGGTACGAGGCGGAAACGGGGCTCCTCTGGATGTGGGCGGGACCCTCGTGATTCCTCTCGAGTGGAGACGGGTATGTCGGGGAACTTCTTGATTTGCACCAAGGGTGTGAAGGACCCTTTCGAAGTTCCAGAGGTGAGGTGTGATCAGCCTCGAGACGCCTCAGCGGAAATGGGCCTCATCTCGCCTGGAGGGGAGAACCTCCTGGATTTTCTCGAGTTGCGGCAGGTCTTCTCGAGTTACGACGGGGACCTCAGGGACCCGCTCTGGTGGCCTCAGGAAAGGCCAGTCCCCATGCGAGTTGCTAGGGGACCTCTCGGGATTCCTCTCCCGTCCATGCCGGGGCCTCAGTCCTTGTGTGGAGTCGGGGCCGGAACCTGAGGATTCCTCTCCAATGTTGCCATGGATCTTGGGGTGCTTCTGAGTCTCCCCAGGGGAGTCAGGCCTCGTCTCGATTGGGGGCATGCACGTGCGCTTTCCTCCCGAGCTGCAGCAGTAGTGTCACGCTTCCTGTCACGTGGATCAAGGGATCTGTGGCTTTCCCTCGAGGCTGTCCCTCGAGGCTTTCCCACGAGGCTTTCCCACAGGGCTGTGCCACGTGCCACCTTGGTGGGAGTCGATCCTCGGCGTGAAAGACGAGCCGGTGAAGGGAAAAGAGGTTCCTCTGGAATGGACTGAGACATCTGGGGGACTCTTGGAATGGTGGCACGACCCTGGAGTTCCTCTCGCCGTTCCTGTTGAGAGGGCCTCCTCTTGAGATGCGATGGGAACGCCGGGAACTCTTTCCCGACGAAGCAGGGAAAGGATCCCTCATCTCGAGCTACGAGGCGGAAACGGGGCTCCTCTGGATGTGGGCGGGACCCTCGTGATTCCTCTCGAGTGGAGACGGCTAGGTCGGGGAACTTCTTGATTTGCACCAAGGGTGTGGAGGAGCCTTTCGAAGTTCCAGAGGTGAGGTGTGATCAGCCTCGAGACGCCTCAGCGGAAATGGGCCTCATCTCGCCTGGAGGGGAGAACCTCCTGGATTTTCTCGAGTTGCGGCAGGTCTTCTCGAGTTACGACGGGGACCTCAGGGACCCGCTCTGGTGGCCTCAGGAAAGGCCAGTCCCCATGCGAGTTGCTATGGGACCTCTCGGGATTCCTCTCCCGTCCATACCGGTTCCTCAGTCCTTGTGTGGAGTCGGGGCCGGAACCTGAGGATTCCTCTCCAGTGTTGCCATGGATCTTGGGGTGCTTCTGAGTATCCCCAGGGGAATCAGGCCTCGTCTCGAGTGGGGGCATGCACGTGCGCTTTCCTCCCGAGCTGCAGCAGTAGTGTCACGCTTCCTGTCACGTGGATCAAGGGATCTGTGGCTTTCCCTCGAGGCTGTCCCTCGAGGCTTTCCCACGAGGCTTTCCCACAGGGCTGTGCCACGTGCCACCTTGGTGTGAGTCGATCCTCGGCGTGAAAGACGAGCCGCTGAAGGGAAAAGAGGTTCCTCTGGAATGGACTGAGACATCTGGGGGACTCTTGGAATGGTGGCACGACCCTGGAGTTCCTCTCGCCGTTCCTGTTGAGAGGGCCTCCTCTTGAGATGCGACGGGAACGCCGGGAACTCTTTCCCGACGAAGCAGGGAAAGGATCCCTCATCTCGAGCTACGAGACGGAAACGGGGCTCCTCTGGATGTGGGCGGGACCCTCGTGATAACTCTCGAGTGGAGACGGGTATGTCTGGGAACTTCTTGATTTGCACCAAGGGTGTGAAGGACCATTTCGAAGTTCCAGAGGTGAGGTGTGATCAGCCTCGAGACGCCTCAGCGGAAATGGGCCTCATCTCGCCTGGAGGGGGAGAACCTCCTGGATTTTCTCGAGTTGCGGCAGGTCTTCTCGAGTTACGACGGGGACCTCAGGGACCCGCTCTGGTGGCCTCAGGAAAGGCCAGTCCCCATGCGAGTTGCTAGGGGACCTCTCGGGATTCCTCTCCCGTCCATGCCGGGGCCTCAGTCCTTGTGTGGAGTCGGGGACGGAACCTGAGGATTCCTCTCCAGTGTTGCCATGGATCTTGGGGTGCTTCTGAGTCTCCCCAGGGGAGTCAGGCCTCGTCTCGAGTGGGGGCATGCACGTGAGCTTTCCTCCCGAGCTGCAGCAGTAGTGTCACGCTTCCTGTCACGTGGATCAAGGGATCTGTGGCTTTCCCTCGAGGCTGTCCCTCGAGGCTTTCCCACGAGGCTTTCCCACAGGGCTGTGCCACGTGCCACCTTGGTGGGAGTCGATCCTCGGCGTGAAAGACGAGCCGCTGAAGGGAAAAGAGGTTCCTCTGGAATGGACTGAGACATCTGGGGGACTCTTGGAATGGTGGCACGACCCTGGAGTTCCTCTCGCCGTTCCTGTTGAGAGGGCCTCCTCTTGAGATGCGACGGGAACGCCGGGAACTCTTTCCCGACGAAGCAGGGAAAGGATCCCTCATCTCGAGCTACGAGGCGGAAACGGGGCTCCTCTGGATGTGGGCGGGACCCTCGTGATTCCTCTCGAGTGGAGACGGGTATGTCGGGGAACTTCTTGATTTGCACCAAGGGTGTGAAGGACCCTTTTGAAGTTCCAGAGGTGAGGTGTGATCAGCCTCGAGACGCCACAGCCGAAATGGGCCTCATCTCGCCTGGAGGGGAGAACCTCCTGGATTTTCTCGAGTTGCGGCAGGTCTTCTCGAGTTACGACGGGGACCTCAGGGACCCGCTCTCTTGGCGTCAGGAAAGGCCAGACCCCATGCGAGTTGCTAGGGGACCTCTCGGGATTCCTCTCCCGTCCATGCCGGGGCCTCAGTCCTTGTGTGGAGTCGGGGCCGGAACCTGAGGATTCCTCTCCAATGTTGCCATGGATCTTGGGGTGCTTCTGAGTCTCCCCAGGGGAGTCAGGCCTCGTCTCGAGTGGGGGCATGCACGTGCGCTTTCCTCCCGAGCTGCAGCAGTAGTGTCACGCTTCCTCTCACGTGGATCAAGGGATCTGTGGCTGTCCATCGAGGCTTTCCCACGAGGCTTTCCCACAGGGCTGTGCCACGTGCCACCTTGGTGTGAGTCGATCCTCGGCGTGAAAGACGAGCCGGTGAAGGGAAAAGAGGTTCCTCTGGAATGGACTGAGACATCTCGGGGACTCTTGGAATGGTGGCACGACCCTGGAGTTCCTCTCGCCGTTCCTGTTGAGAGGGCCTCCTCTTGAGATGCGACGGGAACGCCGGGAACTCTTTCCCGACGAAGCAGGGAAAGGATCCCTCATCTCGAGCTACGAGGCGGAAACGGGGCTCCTCTGGATGTGGGCGGGACCCTCGTGATTCCTCTCGAGTGGAGACGGGTATGTCGGGGAACTTCTTGATTTGCACCAAGGGTGTGAAGGACCCTTTCGAAGTTCCAGAGGTGAGGTGTGATCAGCCTCGAGACGCCTCAGCGGAAATGGGCCTCATCTCGCCTGGAGGGGAGAACCTCCTGGATTTTCTCGAGTTGCGGCAGGTCTTCTCGAGTTACGACGGGGACCTCAGGGACCCGCTCTGGTGGCCTCAGGAAAGGCCAGTCCCCATGCGAGTTGCTATGGGACCTCTCGGGATTCCTCTCCCGTCCATGCCGGGGCCTCAGTCCTTGTGTGGAGTCGGGGCCGGAACCTGAGGATTCCTCTCCAGTGTTGCCATGGATCTGGGGGTGCTTCTGAGTCTCCCCAGGGGAGTCAGGCCTCGTCTCGAGTGGGGGCATGCACGTGCGCTTTCCTCCCGAGCTGCAGCAGTAGTGTCACGCTACCTGTCACGTGGATCAAGGGATCTGTGGCTTTCCCTCGAGGCTGTCCCTCGAGGCTTTCCCACGAGGCTTTCCCACAGGGCTGTGCCACGTGCCACGTTGGTGGGAGTCGATCCTCGGCGTGAAAGACGAGCCGGTGAAGGGAAAAGAGGTTCCTCTGGAATGGACTGAGACATCTGGGGGACTCTTGGAATGGTGGCACGACCCTGGAGTTCCTCTCGCCGTTCCTGTTGAGAGGGCCTCCTCTTGAGATGCGACGGGAACGCCGGGAACTCTTTCCCGACGAAGCAGGGAAAGGATCCCTCATCTCGAGCTACGAGGCGGAAACGGGGCTCCTCTGGATGTGGGCGGGACCCTCGTGATTCCTCTCGAGTGGAGACGGCTAGGTCGGGGAACTTCTTGATTTGCACCAAGGGTGTGAAGGACCCTTTCGAAGTTCCAGAGGTGAGGTGTGATCAGCCTCGAGACGCCTCAGCGGAAATGGGCCTCATCTCGCCTGGAGGGGAGAACCTCCTGGATTTTCTCGAGTTGCGGCAGGTCTTCTCGAGTTACGACGGGGACCTCAGGGACCCGCTCTGGTGGCCTCAGGAAAGGCCAGTCCCCATGCGAGTTGCTAGGGGACCTCTCGGGATTCCTCTCCCGTCCATGCCGGGGCCTCAGTCCTTGTGTGGAGTCGGGGCCGGAACCTGAGGATTCCTCTCCAATGTTGCCATGGATCTTGGGGTGCTTCTGAGTCTCCCCAGGGGAGTCAGGCCTCGTCTCGATTGGGGGCATGCACGTGCGCTTTCCTCCCGAGCTGCAGCAGTAGTGTCACGCTTCCTGTCACGTGGATCAAGGGATCTGTGGCTTTCCCTCGAGGCTGTCCCTCGAGGCTTTCCCACGAGGCTTTCCCACAGGGCTGTGCCACGTGCCACCTTGGTGTGAGTCGATCCTCGGCGTGAAAGACGAGCCGGTGAAGGGAAAAGAGGTTCCTCTGGAATGGACTGAGACATCTGGGGGACTCTTGGAATGGTGGCACGACCCTGGAGTTCCTCTCGCCGTTCCTGCTGAGAGGGCCTCCTCTTGAGATGCGACGGGAACGCCGGGAACTCTTTCCCGACGAAGCAGGGAAAGCATCCCTCATCTCGAGGTACGAGGCGGAAACGGGGCTCCTCTGGATGTGGGCGGGACCCTCGTGATTCCTCTCGAGTGGAGACGGGTATGTCGGGGAACTTCTTGATTTGCACCAAGGGTGTGAAGGACCCTTTCGAAGTTCCAGAGGTGAGGTGTGATCAGCCTCGAGACGCCTCAGCGGAAATGGGCCTCATCTCGCCTGGAGGGGAGAACCTCCTGGATTTTCTCGAGTTGCGGCAGGTCTTCTCGAGTTACGACGGGGACCTCAGGGACCCGCTCTGGTGGCCTCAGGAAAGGCCAGTCCCCATGCGAGTTGCTAGGGGACCTCTCGGGATTCCTCTCCCGTCCATGCCGGGGCCTCAGTCCTTGTGTGGAGTCGGGGCCGGAACCTGAGGATTCCTCTCCAGTGTTGCCATGGATCTGGGGGTGCTTCTGAGTCTCCCCAGGGGAGTCAGGCCTCGTCTCGAGTGGGGGCATGCACGTGCGCTTTCCTCCCGAGCTGCAGCAGTAGTGTCACGCTACCTGTCACGTGGATCAAGGGATCTGTGGCTTTCCCTCGAGGCTGTCCCTCGAGGCTTTCCCACGAGGCTTTCTCACAGGGCTGTGCCACGTGCCACCTTGGTGGGAGTCGATCCTCGGCGTGAAAGACGAGCCGGTGAAGGGAAAAGAGGTTCCTCTGGAATGGACTGAGACATCTGGGGGACTCTTGGAATGGTGGCACGACCCTGGAGTTCCTCTCGCCGTTCCTGTTGAGAGGGCCTCCTCTTGAGTTGCGACGGGAACGCCGGGAACTCTTTCCCGACGAAGCAGGGAAAGGATCCCTCATCTCGAGCTACGAGGCGGAAACGGGGCTCCTCTGGATGTGGGCGGGACCCTCGTGATTCCTCTCGAGTGGAGACGGCTAGGTCGGGGAACTTCTTGATTTGCACCAAGGGTGTGAAGGAGCCTTTCGAAGTTCCAGAGGTGAGGTGTGATCAGCCTCGAGACGCCTCAGCGGAAATGGGCCTCATCTCGCCTGGAGGGGAGAACCTCCTGGATTTTCTCGAGTTGCGGCAGGTCTTCTCGAGTTACGACGGGGACCTCAGGGACCCGCTCTGGTGGCCTCAGGAAAGGCCAGTCCCCATGCGAGTTGCTAGGGGACCTCTCGGGATTCCTCTCCCGTCCATGCCGGGGCCTCAGTCCTTGTGTGGAGTCGGGGACGGAACCTGAGGATTCCTCTCCAGTGTTGCCATGGATCTTGGGGTGCTTCTGAGTCTCCCCAGGGGAGTCAGGCCTCGTCTCGAGTGGGGGCATGCACGTGCGCTTTCCTCCCGAGCTGCAGCAGTAGTGTCACACTACCTGTCACGTGGATCAAGGGATCTGTGGCTTTCCCTCGAGGCTGTCCCTCGAGGCTTTCCCACGAGGCTTTCCCACAGGGCTGTGCCACGTGCCACCTTGGTGGGAGTCGATCCTCGGCGTGAAAGACGAGCCGGTGAAGGGAAAAGAGGTTCCTCTGGAATGGACTGAGACATCTGGGGGACTCTTGGAATGGTGGCACGACCCTGGAGTTCCTCTCGCCGTTCCTGTTGAGAGGGCCTCCTCTTGAGATGCGACGGGAACGCCGGGAACTCTTTCCCGACGAAGCAGGGAAAGGATCCCTCATCTCGAGCTACGAGGCGGAAACGGGGCTCCTCTGGATGTGGGCGGGACCCTCGTGATTCCTCTCGAGTGGAGACGGCTAGGTCGGGGAACTTCTTGATTTGCACCAAGGGTGTGAAGGAGCCTTTCGAAGTTCCAGAGGTGAGGTGTGATCAGCCTCGAGACGCCTCAGCGGAAATGGGCCTCATCTCGCCTGGAGGGGAGAACCTCCTGGACTTTCTCGAGTTGCGGCAGGTCTTCTCGAGTTACGACGGGGACCTCAGGGACCCGCTCTGGTGGCCTCAGGAAAGGCCAGTCCCCATGCGAGTTGCTAGGGGACCTCTCGGGATTCCTCTCCCGTCCATGCCGGGGCCTCAGTCCTTGTGTGGAGTCGGGGCCGGAACCTGAGGATTCCTCTCCAGTGTTGCCATGGATCCTGGGGTGCTTCTGAGTCTCCCCAGGGGAGTCAGGCCTCGTCTCGAGTGGGGGCATGCACGTGCGCTTTCCTCCCGAGCTGCAGCAGTAGTGTCACACTACCTGTCACGTGGATCAAGGGATCTGTGGCTTTCCCTCGAGGCTGTCCCTCGAGGCTTTCCCACGAGGCTTTCCCACAGGGCTGTGCCACGTGCCACCTTGGTGGGAGTCGATCCTCGGCGTGAAAGACGAGCCGGTGAAGGGAAAAGAGGTTCCTCTGGAATGGACTGAGACATCTGGGGGACTCTTGGAATGGTGGCACGACCCTGGAGTTCCTCTCGCCGTTCCTGTTGAGAGGGCCTCCTCTTGAGATGCGACGGGAACGCCGGGAACTCTTTCCCGACGAAGCAGGGAAAGTATCCCTCATCTCGAGCTACGAGGCGGAAACGGGGCTCCTCTGGATGTGGGCGGGACCCTCGTGATTCCTCTCGGGTGGAGACGGCTAGGTCGGGGAACTTCTTGATTTGCACCAAGGGTGTGAAGGAGCCTTTCGAAGTTCCAGAGGTGAGGTGTGATCAGCCTCGAGACGCCTAAGCGGAAATGGGCCTCATCTCGCCTGGAGGGGAGAACCTCCTGGATTTTCTCGAGTTGCGGCAGGTCTTCTCGAGTTACGACGGGGACCTCAGGGACCCGCTCTGGTGGCCTCAGGAAAGGCCAGTCCCCATGCGAGTTGCTAGGGGACCTCTCGGGATTCCTCTCCCGTCCATGCCGGGGCCTCAGTCCTTGTGTGGAGTCGGGGCCGGAACCTGAGGATTCCTCTCCAGTGTTGCCATGGATCTTGGGGTGCTTCTGAGTCTCCCCAGGGGAGTCAGGCCTCGTCTCGAGTGGGGGCATGCACGTGCGCTTTCCTCCCGAGCTGCAGCAGTAGTGTCACGCTTCCTGTCACGTGGATCAAGGGATCTGTGGCTGTCCCTCGAGGCTTTCCCACGAGGCTTTCCCACAGGGCTGTGCCACGTGCCACCTTGGTGGGAGTCGATCCTCGGCGTGAAAGACGAGCCGCTGAAGGGAAAAGAGGTTCCTCTGGAATGGACTGAGACATCTGGGGGACTCTTGGAATGGTGGCACGACCCTGGAGTTCCTCTCGCCGTTCCTGTTGAGAGGGCCTCCTCTTGAGATGCGACGGGAATGCCGGGAACTCTTTCCCGACGAAGCAGGGAAAGGATCCCTCATCTCGAGGTACGAGGCGGAAACGGGGCTCCTCTGGATGTGGGCGGGACCCTCGTGATTCCTCTCGAGTGGAGACGGGTATGTCGGGGAACTTCTTGATTTGCACCAAGGGTTTGAAGGACCCTTTCGAAGTTCCAGAGGTGAGGTGTGATCAGCCTCGAGACGCCTCAGCGGAAATGGGCCTCATCTCGCCTGGAGGGGAGAACCTCCTGGATTTTCTCGAGTTGCGGCAGGTCTTCTCGAGTTACGACGGGGACCTCAGGGACCCGCTCTGGTGGCGTCAGGAAAGGCCAGTCCCCATGCGAGTTGCTAGGGGACCTCTCGGGATTCCTCTCCCGTCCATGCCGGGGCCTCAGTCCTTGTGTGGAGTCGGGGCCGGAACCTGAGGATTCCTCTCCAGTGTTGCCATGGATCTGGGGGTGCTTCTGAGTCTCCCCAGGGGAGTCAGGCCTCGTCTCGAGTGGGGGCATGCACGTGCGCTTTCCTCCCGAGCTGCAGCAGTAGTGTCACGCTACCTGTCACGTGGATCAAGGGATCTGTGGCTTTCCCTCGAGGCTGTCCCTCGAGGCTTTCCCACGAGGCTTTCTCACAGGGCTGTGCCACGTGCCACCTTGGTGGGAGTCGATCCTCGGCGTGAAAGACGAGCCGGTGAAGGGAAAAGAGGTTCCTCTGGAATGGACTGAGACATCTGGGGGACTCTTGGAATGGTGGCACGACCCTGGAGTTCCTCTCGCCGTTCCTGTTGAGAGGGCCTCCTCTTGAGATGCGACGGGAACGCCGGGAACTCTTTCCCGACGAAGCAGGGAAAGGATCCCTCATCTCGAGCTACGAGGCGGAAACGGGGCTCCTCTGGATGTGGGCGGGACCCTCGTGATTCCTCTCGAGTGGAGACGGCTAGGTCGGGGAACTTCTTGATTTGCACCAAGGGTGTGAAGGAGCCTTTCGAAGTTCCAGAGGTGAGGTGTGATCAGCCTCGAGACGCCTCAGCGGAAATGGGCCTCATCTCGCCTGGAGGGGAGAACCTCCTGGATTTTCTCGAGTTGCGGCAGGTCTTCTCGAGTTACGACGGGGACCTCAGGGACCCGCTCTGGTGGCCTCAGGAAAGGCCAGTCCCCATGCGAGTTGCTAGGGGACCTCTCGGGATTCCTCTCCCGTCCATGCCGGGGCCTCAGTCCTTGTGTGGAGTCGGGGCCGGAACCTGAGGATTCCTCTCCAGTGTTGCCATGGATCTTGGGGTGCTTCTGAGTCTCCCCAGGGGAGTCAGGCCTCGTCTCGAGTGGGGGCATGCACGTGCACTTTCCTCCCGAGATGCAGCAGTAGTGTCACGCTACCTGTCACGTGGATCAAGGGATCTGTGGCTTTCCCTCGAGGCTGTCCCTCGAGGCTTTCCCACGAGGCTTTCTCACAGGGCTGTGCCACGTGCCACCTTGGTGGGAGTCGATCCTCGGCGTGAAAGACGAGCCGGTGAAGGGAAAAGAGGTTCCTCTGGAATGGACTGAGACATCTGGGGGACTCTTGGAATGGTGGCACGACCCTGGAGTTCCTCTCGCCGTTCCTGTTGAGAGGGCCTCCTCTTGAGATGCGACGGGAACGCCGGGAACTCTTTCCCGACGAAGCAGGGAAAGGATCCCTCATCTCGAGGTACGAGGCGGAAACGGGGCTCCTCTGGATGTGGGCGGGACCCTCGTGATTCCTCTCGAGTGGAGACGGGTATGGCGGGGAACTTCTTGATTTGCACCAAGGGTGTGAAGGACCCTTTCGAAGTTCCAGAGGTGAGGTGTGATCAGCCTCGAGACGCCTCAGCGGAAATGGGCCTCATCTCGCCTGGAGGGGAGAACCTCCTGGATTTTCTCGAGTTGCGGCAGGTCTTCTCGAGTTACGACGGGGACCTCAGGGACCCGCTCTGGTGGCGTCAGGAAAGGCCAGTCCCCATGCGAGTTGCTAGGGGACCTCTCGGGATTCCTCTCCCGTCCATGCCGGGGCCTCAGTCCTTGTGTGGAGTCGGGGCCGGAACCTGAGGATTCCTCTCCAGTGTTGCCATGGATCTGGCGGTGCTTCTGAGTCTCCCCAGGGGAGTCAGGCCTCGTCTCGAGTGGGGGCATGCACGTGCGCTTTCCTCCCGAGCTGCAGCAGTAGTGTCACGCTACCTGTCACGTGGATCAAGGGATCTGTGGCTTTCCCTCGAGGCTGTCCCTCGAGGCTTTCCCACGAGGCTTTCTCACAGGGCTGTGCCACGTGCCACCTTGGTGGGAGTCGATCCTCGGCGTGAAAGACGAGCCGGTGAAGGGAAAAGAGGTTCCTCTGGAATGGACTGAGACATCTGGGGGACTCTTGGAATGGTGGCACGACCCTGGAGTTCCTCTCGCCGTTCCTGTTGAGAGGGCCTCCTCTTGAGATGCGACGGGAACGCCGGGAACTCTTTCCCGACGAAGCAGGGAAAGGATCCCTCATCTCGAGCTACGAGGCGGAAACGGGGCTCCTCTGGATGTGGGCGGGACCCTCGTGATTCCTCTCGAGTGGAGACGGGTATGTCGGGGAACTTCTTGATTTGCACCAAGGGTGTGAAGGACCCTTTCGAAGTTCCAGAGGTGAGGTGTGATCAGCCTCGAGACGCCTCAGCGGAAATGGGCCTCATCTCGCCTGGAGGGGAGAACCTCCTGGATTTTCTCGAGTTGCGGCAGGTCTTCTCGAGTTACGACGGGGACCTCAGGGACCCGCTCTGGTGGCGTCAGGAAAGGCCAGTCCCCATGCGAGTTGCTAGGGGACCTCTCGGGATTCCTCTCCCGTCCATGCTGGGGCCTCAGTCCTTGTGTGGAGTCGGGGCCGGAACCTGAGGATTCCTCTCCAGTGTTGCCATGGATCTGGGGGTGCTTCTGAGTCTCCCCAGGGGAGTCAGGCCTCGTCTCGAGTGGGGGCATGCACGTGCGCTTTCCTCCCGAGCTGCAGCAGTAGTGTCACGCTACCTGTCACGTGGATCAAGGGATCTGTGGCTTTCCCTCGAGGCTGTCCCTCGAGGCTTTCCCACGAGGCTTTCTCACAGGGCTGTGACACGTGCCACATTGGTGGGAGTCGATCCTCGGCGTGAAAGACGAGCCGCTGAAGGGAAAAGAGGTTCCTCTGGAATGGACTGAGACATCTGGGGGACTCTTGGAATGGTGGCACGACCCTGGAGTTCCTCTCGCCGTTCCTGTTGAGAGGGCCTCCTCTTGAGATGCGACGGGAACGCCGGGAACTCTTTCCCGACGAAGCAGGGAAAGGATCCCTCATCTCGAGCTACGAGGCGGAAACGGGGCTCCTCTGGATGTGGGCGGGACCCTCGTGATTCCTCTCGAGTGGAGACGGCTAGGTCGGGGAACTTCTTGATTTGCACCAAGGGTGTGAAGGAGCCTTTCGAAGTTCCAGAGGTGAGGTGTGATCAGCCTCGAGACGCCTCAGCGGAAATGGGCCTCATCTCGCCTGGAGGGGAGAACCTCCTGGATTTTCTCGAGTTGCGGCGGGTCTTCTCGAGTTACGACGGGGACCTCAGGGACCCGCTCTGGTGGCCTCAGGAAAGGCCAGTCCCCATGCGAGTTGCTATGGGACCTCTCGGGATTCCTCTCCCGTCCATGCCGGGGCCTCAGTCCTTGTGTGGAGTCGGGGCCGGAACCTGAGGATTCCTCTCCAGTGTTGCCATGGATCTTGGGGTGCTTCTGAGTCTCCCCAGGGGAGTCAGGCCTCGTCTCGAGTGGGGGCATGCACGTGCGCTTTCCTCCCGAGCTGCAGCAGTAGTGTCACGCTTCCTGTCACGTGGATCAAGGGATCTGTGGCTTTCCCTCGAGGCTGTCCCTCGAGGCTTTCCCACGAGGCTTTCCCACAGGGCTGTGCCACGTGCCACCTTGGTGGGAGTCGATCCTCGGCGTGAAAGACGAGCCGCTGAAGGGAAAAGAGGTTCCTCTGGAATGGACTGAGACATCTGGGGGACTCTTGGAATGGTGGCACGACCCTGGAGTTCCTCTCGCCGTTCCTGTTGAGAGGGCCTCCTCTTGAGATGCGACGGGAATGCCGGGAACTCTTTCCCGACGAAGCAGGGAAAGGATCCCTCATCTCGAGGTACGAGGCGGAAACGGGGCTCCTCTGGATGTGGGCGGGACCCTCGTGATTCCTCTCGAGTGGAGACGGGTATGTCGGGGAACTTCTTGATTTGCACCAAGGGTGTGAAGGACCCTTTCGAAGTTCCAGAGGTGAGGTGTGATCAGCCTCGAGACGCCTCAGCGGAAATGGGCCTCATCTCGCCTGGAGGGGAGAACCTCCTGGATTTTCTCGAGTTGGGGCAGGTCTTCTCGAGTTACGACGGGGACCTCAGGGACCCGCTCTGGTGGCCTCAGGAAAGGCCAGTCCCCATGCGAGTTGCTAGGGGACCTCTCGGGATTCCTCTCCCGTCCATGCCGGGGCCTCAGTCCTTGTGTGGAGTCGGGGCCGGAACCTGATTATTCCTCTCCAGTGTTGCCATGGATCTGGGGGTGCTTCTGAGTCTCCCCAGGGGAGTCAGGCCTCGTCTCGAGTGGGGGCATGCACGTGCGCTTTCCTCCCGAGCTGCAGCAGTAGTGTCACGCTACCTGTCACGTGGATCTAGGGATCTGTGGCTTTCCCTCGAGGCTGTCCCTCGAGTCTTTCCCACGAGGCTTTCTCACAGGGCTGTGCCACGTGCCACCTTGGTGGGAGTCGATCCTCGGCGTGAAAGACGAGCCGGTGAAGGGAAAAGAGGTTCCTCTGGAATGGACTGAGACATCTGGGGGACTCTTGGAATGGTGGCACGACCCTGGAGTTCCTCTCGCCGTTCCTGTTGAGAGGGCCTCCTCTTGAGATGCGACGGGAACGCCGGGAACTCTTTCCCGACGAAGCAGGGAAAGGATCCCTCATCTCGAGCTACGAGGCGGAAACGGGGCTCCTCTGGAGGTGGGCGGGACCCTCGTGATTCCTCTCGAGTGGAGACGGCTAGGTCGGGGAACTTCTTGATTTGCACCAAGGGTGTGAAGGAGCCTTTCGAAGTTCCAGAGGTGAGGTGTGATCAGCCTCGAGACGCCTCAGCGGAAATGGGCCTCATCTCGCCTGGAGGGGAGAACCTCCTGGATTTTCTCGAGTTGCGGCAGGTCTTCTCGAGTTACGACGGGGACCTCAGGGACCCGCTCTGGTGGCCTCAGGAAAGGCCAGTCCCCATGCGAGTTGCTAGGGGACCTCTCGGGATTCCTCTCCCGTCCATGCCGGGGCCTCAGTCCTTGTGTGGAGTCGGGGCCGGAACCTGAGGATTCCTCTCCAGTGTTGCCATGGATCTTGGGGTGCTTCTGAGTCTCCCCAGGGGAGTCAGGCCTCGTCTCGAGTGGGGGCATGCACGTGCGCTTTCCTCCCGAGCTGCAGCAGTAGTGTCACGCTTCCTGTCACGTGGATCAAGGGATCTGTGGCTTTCCCTCGAGGCTGTCCCTCGAGGCTTTCCCACGAGGCTTTCCCACAGGGCTGTGCCACGTGCCACCTTGGTGGGAGTCGATCCTCGGCGTGAAAGACGAGCCGCTGAAGGGAAAAGAGGTTCCTCTGGAATGGACTGAGACATCTGGGGGACTCTTGGAATGGTGGCACGACCCTGGAGTTCCTCTCGCCGTTCCTGTTGAGAGGGCCTCCTCTTGAGATGCGACGGGAATGCCGGGAACTCTTTCCCGACGAAGCAGGGAAAGGATCCCTCATCTCGAGCTACGAGGCGGAAACGGGGCTCCTCTGGATGTGGGCGGGACCCTCGTGATTCCTCTCGAGTGGAGACGGCTAGGTCGGGGAACTTCTTGATTTGCACCAAGGGTGTGAAGGAGCCTTTCGAAGTTCCAGAGGTGAGGTGTGATCAGCCTCGAGACGCCTCAGCGGAAATGGACCTCATCTCGCCTGGAGGGGAGAACCTCCTGGATTTTCTCGAGTTGCGGCAGGTCTTCTCGATTTACGACGGGGACCTCAGGGACCCGCTCTGGTGGCCTCAGGAAAGGCCAGTCCCCATGCGAGTTGCTAGGGGACCTCTCGGGATTCCTCTCCCGTCCATGCCGGGGCCTCAGTCCTTGTGTGGAGTCGGGGCCGGAACCTGAGGATTCCTCTCCAGTGTTGCCATGGATCTTGGGGTGCTTCTGAGTCTCCCCAGGGGAGTCAGGCCTCGTCTCGAGTGGGGGCATGCACGTGCGCTTTCCTCCCGAGCTGCAGCAGTAGTGTCACGCTTCCTGTCACGTGGATCAAGGGATCTGTGGCTTTCCCTCGAGGCTGTCCCTCGAGGCTTTCCCACGAGGCTTTCCCACAGGGCTGTGCCACGTGCCACCTTGGTGGGAGTCGATCCTCGGCGTGAAAGACGAGCCGCTGAAGGGAAAAGAGGTTCCTCTGGAATGGACTGAGACATCTGGGGGACTCTTGGAATGGTGGCACGACCCTGGAGTTCCTCTCGCCGTTCCTGTTGAGAGGGCCTCCTCTTGAGATGCGACGGGAATGCCGGGAACTCTTTCCCGACGAAGCAGGGAAAGGATCCCTCATCTCGAGGTACGAGGCGGAAACGGGGCTCCTCTGGATGTGGGCGGGACCCTCGTGATTCCTCTCGAGTGGAGACGGGTATGTCGGGGAACTTCTTGATTTGCACCAAGGGTTTGAAGGACCCTTTCGAAGTTCCAGAGGTGAGGTGTGATCAGCCTCGAGACGCCTCAGCGGAAATGGGCCTCATCTCGCCTGGAGGGGAGAACCTCCTGGATTTTCTCGAGTTGCGGCAGGTCTTCTCGAGTTACGACGGGGACCTCAGGGACCCGCTCTGGTGGCGTCAGGAAAGGCCAGTCCCCATGCGAGTTGCTAGGGGACCTCTCGGGATTCCTCTCCCGTCCATGCCGGGGCCTCAGTCCTTGTGTGGAGTCGGGGCCGGAACCTGAGGATTCCTCTCCAGTGTTGCCATGGATCTGGGGGTGCTTCTGAGTCTCCCCAGGGGAGTCAGGCCTCGTCTCGAGTGGGGGCATGCACGTGCGCTTTCCTCCCGAGCTGCAGCAGTAGTGTCACGCTACCTGTCACGTGGATCAAGGGATCTGTGGCTTTCCCTCGAGGCTGTCCCTCGAGGCTTTCCCACGAGGCTTTCTCACAGGGCTGTGCCACGTGCCACCTTGGTGGGAGTCGATCCTCGGCGTGAAAGACGAGCCGGTGAAGGGAAAAGAGGTTCCTCTGGAATGGACTGAGACATCTGGGGGACTCTTGGAATGGTGGCACGACCCTGGAGTTCCTCTCGCCGTTCCTGTTGAGAGGGCCTCCTCTTGAGATGCGACGGGAACGCCGGGAACTCTTTCCCGACGAAGCAGGGAAAGGATCCCTCATCTCGAGCTACGAGGCGGAAACGGGGCTCCTCTGGATGTGGGCGGGACCCTCGTGATTCCTCTCGAGTGGAGACGGCTAGGTCGGGGAACTTCTTGATTTGCACCAAGGGTGTGAAGGAGCCTTTCGAAGTTCCAGAGGTGAGGTGTGATCAGCCTCGAGACGCCTCAGCGGAAATGGGCCTCATCTCGCCTGGAGGGGAGAACCTCCTGGATTTTCTCGAGTTGCGGCAGGTCTTCTCGAGTTACGACGGGGACCTCAGGGACCCGCTCTGGTGGCCTCAGGAAAGGCCAGTCCCCATGCGAGTTGCTAGGGGACCTCTCGGGATTCCTCTCCCGTCCATGCCGGGGCCTCAGTCCTTGTGTGGAGTCGGGGCCGGAACCTGAGGATTCCTCTCCAGTGTTGCCATGGATCTG
Organism: Budorcas taxicolor; assembly: GCF_023091745.1. Lineage (NCBI taxonomy): Eukaryota > Metazoa > Chordata > Mammalia > Artiodactyla > Bovidae > Budorcas > Budorcas taxicolor. The sequence goes on from NW_026291718.1 coordinate 211,158, forward strand.
GGGGTGCTTCTGAGTCTCCCCAGGGGAGTCAGGCCTCGTCTCGAGTGGGGGCATGCACGTGCGCTTTCCTCCCGAGCTGCAGCAGTAGTGTCACGCTACCTGTCACGTGGATCAAGGGATCTGTGGCTTTCCCTCGAGGCTGTCCCTCGAGGCTTTCCCACGAGGCTTTCTCACAGGGCTGTGACACGTGCCACATTGGTGGGAGTCGATCCTCGGCGTGAAAGACGAGCCGCTGAAGGGAAAAGAGGTTCCTCTGGAATGGACTGAGACATCTGGGGGACTCTTGGAATGGTGGCACGACCCTGGAGTTCCTCTCGCCGTTCCTGTTGAGAGGGCCTCCTCTTGAGATGCGACGGGAACGCCGGGAACTCTTTCCCGACGAAGCAGGGAAAGGATCCCTCATCTCGAGCTACGAGGCGGAAACGGGGCTCCTCTGGATGTGGGCGGGACCCTCGTGATTCCTCTCGAGTGGAGACGGCTAGGTCGGGGAACTTCTTGATTTGCACCAAGGGTGTGAAGGAGCCTTTCGAAGTTCCAGAGGTGAGGTGTGATCAGCCTCGAGACGCCTCAGCGGAAATGGGCCTCATCTCGCCTGGAGGGGAGAACCTCCTGGATTTTCTCGAGTTGCGGCGGGTCTTCTCGAGTTACGACGGGGACCTCAGGGACCCGCTCTGGTGGCCTCAGGAAAGGCCAGTCCCCATGCGAGTTGCTAGGGGACCTCTCGGGATTCCTCTCCCGTCCATGCCGGGGCCTCAGTCCTTGTGTGGAGTCGGGGCCGGAACCTGAGGATTCCTCTCCAGTGTTGCCATGGATCTTGGGGTGCTTCTGAGTCTCCCCAGGGGAGTCAGGCCTCGTCTCGAGTGGGGGCATGCACGTGCGCTTTCCTCCCGAGCTGCAGCAGTAGTGTCACGCTTCCTGTCACGTGGATCAAGGGATCTGTGGCTTTCCCTCGAGGCTGTCCCTCGAGGCTTTCCCACGAGGCTTTCCCACAGGGCTGTGCCACGTGCCACCTTGGTGGGAGTCGATCCTCGGCGTGAAAGACGAGCCGCTGAAGGGAAAAGAGGTTCCTCTGGAATGGACTGAGACATCTGGGGGACTCTTGGAATGGTGGCACGACCCTGGAGTTCCTCTCGCCGTTCCTGTTGAGAGGGCCTCCTCTTGAGATGCGACGGGAATGCCGGGAACTCTTTCCCGACGAAGCAGGGAAAGGATCCCTCATCTCGAGGTACGAGGCGGAAACGGGGCTCCTCTGGATGTGGGCGGGACCCTCGTGATTCCTCTCGAGTGGAGACGGGTATGTCGGGGAACTTCTTGATTTGCACCAAGGGTGTGAAGGACCCTTTCGAAGTTCCAGAGGTGAGGTGTGATCAGCCTCGAGACGCCTCAGCGGAAATGGGCCTCATCTCGCCTGGAGGGGAGAACCTCCTGGATTTTCTCTAGTTGGGGCAGGTCTTCTCGAGTTACGACGGGGACCTCAGGGACCCGCTCTGGTGGCCTCAGGAAAGGCCAGTCCCCATGCGAGTTGCTAGGGGACCTCTCGGGATTCCTCTCCCGTCCATGCCGGGGCCTCAGTCCTTGTGTGGAGTCGGGGCCGGAACCTGATTATTCCTCTCCAGTGTTGCCATGGATCTGGGGGTGCTTCTGAGTCTCCCCAGGGGAGTCAGGCCTCGTCTCGAGTGGGGGCATGCACGTGCGCTTTCCTCCCGAGCTGCAGCAGTAGTGTCACGCTACCTGTCACGTGGATCTAGGGATCTGTGGCTTTCCCTCGAGGCTGTCCCTCGAGGCTTTCCCACGAGGCTTTCTCACAGGGCTGTGCCACGTGCCACCTTGGTGGGAGTCGATCCTCGGCGTGAAAGACGAGCCGGTGAAGGGAAAAGAGGTTCCTCTGGAATGGACTGAGACATCTGGGGGACTCTTGGAATGGTGGCACGACCCTGGAGTTCCTCTCGCCGTTCCTGTTGAGAGGGCCTCCTCTTGAGATGCGACGGGAACGCCGGGAACTCTTTCCCGACGAAGCAGGGAAAGGATCCCTCATCTCGAGCTACGAGGCGGAAACGGGGCTCCTCTGGAGGTGGGCGGGACCCTCGTGATTCCTCTCGAGTGGAGACGGCTAGGTCGGGGAACTTCTTGATTTGCACCAAGGGTGTGAAGGAGCCTTTCGAAGTTCCAGAGGTGAGGTGTGATCAGCCTCGAGACGCCTCAGCGGAAATGGGCCTCATCTCGCCTGGAGGGGAGAACCTCCTGGATTTTCTCGAGTTGCGGCAGGTCTTCTCGAGTTACGACGGGGACCTCAGGGACCCGCTCTGGTGGCCTCAGGAAAGGCCAGTCCCCATGCGAGTTGCTAGGGGACCTCTCGGGATTCCTCTCCCGTCCATGCCGGGGCCTCAGTCCTTGTGTGGAGTCGGGGCCGGAACCTGAGGATTCCTCTCCAGTGTTGCCATGGATCTTGGGGTGCTTCTGAGTCTCCCCAGGGGAGTCAGGCCTCGTCTCGAGTGGGGGCATGCACGTGCGCTTTCCTCCCGAGCTGCAGCAGTAGTGTCACGCTTCCTGTCACGTGGATCAAGGGATCTGTGGCTTTCCCTCGAGGCTGTCCCTCGAGGCTTTCCCACGAGGCTTTCCCACAGGGCTGTGCCACGTGCCACCTTGGTGGGAGTCGATCCTCGGCGTGAAAGACGAGCCGCTGAAGGGAAAAGAGGTTCCTCTGGAATGGACTGAGACATCTGGGGGACTCTTGGAATGGTGGCACGACCCTGGAGTTCCTCTCGCCGTTCCTGTTGAGAGGGCCTCCTCTTGAGATGCGACGGGAATGCCGGGAACTCTTTCCCGACGAAGCAGGGAAAGGATCCCTCATCTCGAGCTACGAGGCGGAAACGGGGCTCCTCTGGATGTGGGCGGGACCCTCGTGATTCCTCTCGAGTGGAGACGGCTAGGTCGGGGAACTTCTTGATTTGCACCAAGGGTGTGAAGGAGCCTTTCGAAGTTCCAGAGGTGAGGTGTGATCAGCCTCGAGACGCCTCAGCGGAAATGGACCTCATCTCGCCTGGAGGGGAGAACCTCCTGGATTTTCTCGAGTTGCGGCAGGTCTTCTCGATTTACGACGGGGACCTCAGGGACCCGCTCTGGTGGCCTCAGGAAAGGCCAGTCCCCATGCGAGTTGCTAGGGGACCTCTCGGGATTCCTCTCCCGTCCATGCCGGGGCCTCAGTCCTTGTGTGGAGTCGGGGCCGGAACCTGAGGATTCCTCTCCAGTGTTGCCATGGATCTTGGGGTGCTTCTGAGTCTCCCCAGGGGAGTCAGGCCTCGTCTCGAGTGGGGGCATGCACGTGCGCTTTCCTCCCGAGCTGCAGCAGTAGTGTCACGCTTCCTGTCACGTGGATCAAGGGATCTGTGGCTTTCCCTCGAGGCTGTCCCTCGAGGCTTTCCCACGAGGCTTTCCCACAGGGCTGTGCCACGTGCCCCCTTGGTGGGAGTCGATCCTCGGCGTGAAAGACGAGCCGCTGAAGGGAAAAGAGGTTCCTCTGGAATGGACTGAGACATCTGGGGGACTCTTGGAATGGTGGCACGACCCTGGAGTTCCTCTCGCCGTTCCTGTTGAGAGGGCCTCCTCTTGAGATGCGACGGGAACGCCGGGAACTCTTTCCCGACGAAGCAGGGAAAGGATCCCTCATCTCGAGCTACGAGGCGGAAACGGGGCTCCTCTGGATGTGGGCGGGACCCTCGTGATTCCTCTCGAGTGGAGACGGCTAGGTCGGGGAACTTCTTGATTTGCACCAAGGGTGTGAAGGAGCCTTTCGAAGTTCCAGAGGTGAGGTGTGATCAGCCTCGAGACGCCTCAGCGGAAATGGGCCTCATCTCGCCTGGAGGGGAGAACCTCCTGGATTTTCTCGAGTTGGGGCAGGTCTTCTCGAGTTACGACGGGGACCTCAGGGACCCGCTCTGGTGGCGTCAGGAAAGGCCAGTCCCCATGCGAGTTGCTAGGGGACCTCTCGGGATTCCTCTCCCGTCCATGCCGGGGCCTCAGTCCTTGTGTGGAGTCGGGGCCGGAACCTGAGGATTCCTCTCCAGTGTTGCCATGGATCTGGGGGTGCTTCTGAGTCTCCCCAGGGGAGTCAGGCCTCGTCTCGAGTGGGGGCATGCACGTGCGCTTTCCTCCCGAGCTGCAGCAGTAGTGTCACGCTACCTGTCACGTGGATCAAGGGATCTGTGGCTTTCCCTCGAGGCTGTCCCTCGAGGCTTTCCCACGAGGCTTTCTCACAGGGCTGTGCCACGTGCCACCTTGGTGGGAGTCGATCCTCGGCGTGAAAGACGAGCCGGTGAAGGGAAAAGAGGTTCCTCTGGAATGGACTGAGACATCTGGGGGACTCTTGGAATGGTGGCACGACCCTGGAGTTCCTCTCGCCGTTCCTGTTGAGAGGGCCTCCTCTTGAGATGCGACGGGAACGCCGGGAACTCTTTCCCGACGAAGCAGGGAAAGGATCCCTCATCTCGAGCTACGAGGCGGAAACGGGGCTCCTCTGGATGTGGGCGGGACCCTCGTGATTCCTCTCGAGTGGAGACGGCTAGGTCGGGGAACTTCTTGATTTGCACCAAGGGTGTGAAGGAGCCTTTCGAAGTTCCAGAGGTGAGGTGTGATCAGCCTCGAGACGCCTCAGCGGAAATGGGCCTCATCTCGCCTGGAGGGGAGAACCTCCTGGATTTTCTCGAGTTGCGGCAGGTCTTCTCGAGTTACGACGGGGACCTCAGGGACCCGCTCTGGTGGCCTCAGGAAAGGCCAGTCCCCATGCGAGTTGCTAGGGGACCTCTCGGGATTCCTCTCCCGTCCATGCCGGGGCCTCAGTCCTTGTGTGGAGTCGGGGCCGGAACCTGAGGATTCCTCTCCAGTGTTGCCATGGATCTAGGGGTGCTTCTGAGTCTCCCCAGGGGAGTCAGGCCTCGTCTCGAGTGGGGCCATGCACGTGCGCTTTCCTCCCGAGCTGCAGCAGTAGTGTCACGCTACCTGTCACGTGGATCAAGGGATCTGTGGCTTTCCCTCGAGGCTGTCCCTCGAGGCTTTCCCACGAGGCTTTCTCACAGGGCTGTGCCACGTGCCACCTTGGTGGGAGTCGATCCTCGGCGTGAAAGACGAGCCGGTGAAGGGAAAAGAGGTTCCTCTGGAATGGACTGAGACATCTGGGGGACTCTTGGAATGGTGGCACGACCCTGGAGTTCCTCTCGCCGTTCCTGTTGAGAGGGCCTCCTCTTGAGATGCGACGGGAACGCCGGGAACTCTTTCCCGACGAAGCAGGGAAAGGATCCCTCATCTCGAGCTACGAGGCGGACACGGGGCTCCTCTGGATGTGGGCGGGACCCTCGTGATTCCTCTCGAGTGGAGACGGCTAGGTCGGGGAACTTCTTGATTTGCACCAAGGGTGTGAAGGAGCCTTTCGAAGTTCCAGAGGTGAGGTGTGATCAGCCTCGAGACGCCTCAGCGGAAATGGGCCTCATCTCGCCTGGAGGGGAGAACCTCCTGGATTTTCTCGAGTTGCGGCGGGTCTTCTCGAGTTACGACGGGGACCTCAGGGACCCGCTCTGGTGGCCTCAGGAAAGGCCAGTCCCCATGCGAGTTGCTAGGGGACCTCTCGGGATTCCTCTCCCGTCCATGCCGGGGCCTCAGTCCTTGTGTGGAGTCGGGGCCGGAACCTGAGGATTCCTCTCCAGTGTTGCCATGGATCTTGGGGTGCTTCTGAGTCTCCCCAGGGGAGTCAGGCCTCGTCTCGAGTGGGGGCATGCACGTGCGCTTTCCTCCCGAGCTGCAGCAGTAGTGTCACGCTTCCTGTCACGTGGATCAAGGGATCTGTGGCTTTCCCTCGAGGCTGTCCCTCGAGGCTTTCCCACGAGGCTTTCCCACAGGGCTGTGCCACGTGCCACCTTGGTGGGAGTCGATCCTCGGCGTGAAAGACGAGCCGCTGAAGGGAAAAGAGGTTCCTCTGGAATGGACTGAGACATCTGGGGGACTCTTGGAATGGTGGCACGACCCTGGAGTTCCTCTCGCCGTTCCTGTTGAGAGGGCCTCCTCTTGAGATGCGACGGGAACGCCGGGAACTCTTTCCCGACGAAGCAGGGAAAGGATCCCTCATCTCGAGCTACGAGGCGGAAACGGGGCTCCTCTGGATGTGGGCGGGACCCTCGTGATTCCTCTCGAGTGGAGACGGCTAGGTCGGGGAACTTCTTGATTTGCACCAAGGGTGTGAAGGAGCCTTTCGAAGTTCCAGAGGTGAGGTGTGATCAGCCTCGAGACGCCTCAGCGGAAATGGGCCTCATCTCGCCTGGAGGGGAGAACCTCGTGGATTTTCTCGAGTTGCGGCAGGTCTTCTCGATTTACGACGGGGACCTCAGGGACCCGCTCTGGTGGCCTCAGGAAAGGCCAGTCCCCATGCGAGTTGCTAGGGGACCTCTCGGGATTCCTCTCCCGTCCATGCCGGGGCCTCAGTCCTTGTGTGGAGTCGGGGCTGGAACCTGAGGATTCCTCTCCAGTGTTGCCATGGATCTTGGGGTGCTTCTGAGTCTCCCCAGGGGAGTCAGGCCTCGTCTCGAGTGGGGGCATGCACGTGCGCTTTCCTCCCGAGCTGCAGCAGTAGTGTCACGCTACCTGTCACGTGGATCAAGGGATCTGTGGCTTTCCCTCGAGGCTGTCCCTCGAGGCTTTCCCACGAGGCTTTCCCACAGGGCTGTGCCACGTGCCACCTTGGTGGGAGTCGATCCTCGGCGTGAAAGACGAGCCGGTGAAGGGAAAAGAGGTTCCTCTGGAATGGACTGAGACATCTGGGGGACTCTTGGAATGGTGGCACGACCCTGGAGTTCCTCTCGCCGTTCCTGTTGAGAGGGCCTCCTCTTGAGATGCGACGGGAACGCCGGGAACTCTTTCCCGACGAAGCAGGGAAAGGATCCCTCATCTCGAGCTACGAGGCGGAAACGGGGCTCCTCTGGATGTGGGCGGGACCCTCGTGATTCCTCTCGAGTGGAGACGGCTAGGTCGGGGAACTTCTTGATTTGCACCAAGGGTGTGAAGGACCCTTTCGAAGTTCCAGAGGTGAGGTGTGATCAGCCTCGAGACGCCTCAGCGGAAATGGGCCTCATCTCGCCTGGAGGGAAGAACCTCCTGGATTTTCTCGAGTTGCGGCAGGTCTTCTCGAGTTACGACGGGGACCTCAGGGACCCGCTCTGGTGGCCTCAGGAAAGGCCAGTCCCCATGCGAGTTGCTAGGGGACCTCTTGGGATTCCTCTCCCGTCCATGCCGGGGCCTCAGTCCTTGTGTGGAGTCGGGGCCGGAACCTGAGGATTCCTCTCCAGTGTTGCCATGGATCTTGGGGTGCTTCTGAGTCTCCCCAGGGGAGTCAGGCCTCATCTCGAGTGGGGGCATGCACGTGCGCTTTCCTCCCGAGCTGCAGCAGTAGTGTCACGCTACCTGTCACGTGGATCAAGGGATCTGTGGCTTTCCCTCGAGGCTGTCCCTCGAGGCTTTCCCACGAGGCTTTCCCACAGGGCTGTGCCACGTGCCACCTTGGTGGGAGTCGATCCTCGGCGTGAAAGACGAGCCGCTGAAGGGAAAAGAGGTTCCTCTGGAATGGACTGAGACATCTGGGGGACTCTTGGAATGGTGGCACGACCCTGGAGTTCCTCTCGCCGTTCCTGTTGAGAGGGCCTCCTCTTGAGATGCGACGGGAACGCCGGGAACTCTTTCCCGACGAAGCAGGGAAAGCATCCCTCATCTCGAGGTACGAGGCGGAAACGGGGCTCCTCTGGATGTGGGCGGGACCCTCGTGATTCCTCTCGAGTGGAGACGGGTATGTCGGGGAACTTCTTGATTTGCACCAAGGGTGTGAAGGACCCTTTCGAAGTTCCAGAGGTGAGGTGTGATCAGCCTCGAGACGCCTCAGCGGAAATGGGCCTCATCTCGCCTGGAGGGGAGAACCTCCTGGATTTTCTCGAGTTGCGGCAGGTCTTCTCGAGTTACGACGGGGACCTCAGGGACCCGCTCTGGTGGCCTCAGGAAAGGCCAGTCCCCATGCGAGTTGCTAGGGGACCTCTCGGGATTCCTCTCCCGTCCATGCCGGGGCCTCAGTCCTTGTGTGGAGTCGGGGCCGGAACCTGAGGATTCCTCTCCAGTGTTGCCATGGATCTTGGGGTGCTTCTGAGTCTCCCCAGGGGAGTCAGGCCTCGTCTCGAGTGGGGGCATGCACGTGCGCTTTCCTCCCGAGCTGCAGCAGTAGTGTCACGCTACCTGTCACGTGGATCAAGGGATCTGTGGCTTTCCCTCGAGGCTGTCCCTCGAGGCTTTCCCACGAGGCTTTCCCACAGGGCTGTGCCACGTGCCACCTTGGTGGGAGTCGATCCTCGGCGTGAAAGACGAGCCGCTGAAGGAAAAAGAGGTTCCTCTGGAATGGACTGAGACATCTGGGGGACTCTTGGAATGGTGGCACGACCCTGGAGTTCCTCTCGCCGTTCCTGTTGAGAGGGCCTCCTCTTGAGATGCGACGGGAACGCCGGGAACTCTTTCCCGACGAAGCAGGGAAAGGATCCCTCATCTCGAGCTACGAGGCGGAAACGGGGCTCCTCTGGATGTGGGCGGGACCCTCGTGATTCCTCTCGAGTGGAGACGGCTAGGTCGGGGAACTTCTTGATTTGCACCAAGGGTGTGAAGGAGCCTTTCGAAGTTCCAGAGGTGAGGTGTGATCAGCCTCGAGACGCGTCAGCGGAAATGGGCCTCATCTCGCCTGGAGGGGAGAACCTCCTGGATTTTCTCGAGTTGCGGCAGGTCTTCTCGAGTTACGACGGGGACCTCAGGGACCCGCTCTGGTGGCCTCAGGAAAGGCCAGTCCCCATGCGAGTTGCTAGGGGACCTCTCGGGATTCCTCTCCCGTCCATGCCGGGGCCTCAGTCCTTGTGTGGAGTCGGGGCCGGAACCTGAGGATTCCTCTCCAGTGTTGCCATGGATCTGGGGGTGCTTCTGAGTCTCCCCAGGGGAGTCAGGCCTCGTCTCGAGTGGGGGCATGCACGTGCGCTTTCCTCCCGAGCTGCAGCAGTAGTGTCACGCTTCCTGTCACGTGGATCAAGGGATCTGTGGCTTTCCCTCGAGGCTGTCCCTCGAGGCTTTCCCACGAGGCTTTCCCACAGGGCTGTGCCACGTTCCACCTTGGTGTGAGTCGATCCTCGGCGTGAAAGACGAGCCGGTGAAGGGAAAAGAGGTTCCTCTGGAATGGACTGAGACATCTGGGGGACTCTTGGAATGGTGGCACGACCCTGGAGTTCCTCTCGCCGTTCCTGTTGAGAGGGCCTCCTCTTGAGATGCGACGGGAACGCCGGGAACTCTTTCCCGACGAAGCAGGGAAAGGATCCCTCATCTCGAGCTACGAGGCGGAAACGGGGCTCCTCTGGATGTGGGCGGAACCCTCGTGATTCCTCTCGATTGGAGACGGGTATGTCGGGGAACTTCTTGATTTGCACCAAGGGTGTGAAGGACCCTTTCGAAGTTCCAGAGGTGAGGTGTGATCAGCCTCGAGACGCCTCAGCGGAAATGGGCCTCATCTCGCCTGGAGGGGAGAACCTCCTGGATTTTCTCGAGTTGCGGCAGGTCTTCTCGAGTTACGACGGGGACCTCAGGGACCCGCTCTGGTGGCCTCAGGAAAGGCCAGTCCCCATGCGAGTTGCTAGGGGACCTCTCGGGATTCCTCTCCCGTCCATGCCGGGGCCTCAGTCCTTGTGTGGAGTCGGGGCCGGAACCTGAGGATTCCTCTCCAGTGTTGCCATGGATCTTGGGGTGCTTCTGAGTCTCCCCAGGGGAGTCAGGCCTCGTCTCGAGTGGGGGCATGCACGTGCGCTTTCCTCCCGAACTGCAGCAGTAGTGTCACGCTACCTGTCACGTGGATCAAGGGATCTGTGGCTTTCCCTCGAGGCTGTCCCTCGAGGCTTTCCCACGAGGCTTTCCCACAGGGCTGTGCCACGTGCCACCTTGGTGGGAGTCGATCCTCGGCGTGAAAGACGAGCCGGTGAAGGGAAAAGAGGTTCCTCTGGAATGGACTGAGACATCTGGGGGACTCTTGGAATGGTGGCACGACCCTGGAGTTCCTCTCGACGTTCCTGTTGAGAGGGCCTCCTCTTGAGATGCGACGGGAACGCCGGGAACTCTTTCCCGACGAAGCAGGGAAAGGATCCCTCATCTCGAGCTACGAGGCGGAAACGGGCCTCCTCTGGATGTGGGCGGGACCCTCGTGATTCCTCTCGAGTGGAGACGGCTAGGTCGGGGAACTTCTTGATTTGCACCAAGGGTGTGAAGGAGCCTTTCGAAGTTCCAGAGGTGAGGTGTGATCAGCCTCGAGACGCCTCAGCGGAAATGGGCCTCATCTCGCCTGGAGGGGAGAACCTCCTGGATTTTCTCGAGTTACGGCAGGTCTTCTCGAGTTACGACGGGGACCTCAGGGACCCGCTCTGGTGGCCTCAGGAAAGGCCAGTCCCCATGCGAGTTGCTAGGGGACCTCTCGGGATTCCTCTCCCGTCCATGCCGGGGCCTCAGTCCTTGTGTGGAGTCGGGGCCGGAACCTGAGGATTCCTCTCCAATGTTGCCATGGATCTTGGGGTGCTTCTGAGTCTCCCCAGGGGAGTCAGGCCTCGTCTCGAGTGGGGGCATGCACGTGCGCTTTCCTCCCGAGCTGCAGCAGTAGTGTCACGCTTCGTGTCACGTGGATCAAGGGATCTGTGGCTTTCCCTCGAGGCTGTCCCTCGAGGCTTTCCCACGAGGCTTTCCCACAGGGCTGTGCCACGTGCCACCTTGGTGTGAGTCGATCCTCGGCGTGAAAGACGAGCCGGTGAAGGGAAAAGAGGTTCCTCTGGAATGGACTGAGACATCTGGGCGACTCTTGGAATGGTGGCACGACCCTGGAGTTCCTCTCGCCGTTCCTGTTGAGAGGGCCTCCTCTTGAGATGCGACGGGAACGCCGGGAACTCTTTCCCGACGAAGCAGGGAAAGGATCCCTCATCTCGAGCTACGAGGCGGAAACGGGGCTCCTCTGGATGTGGGCGGGACCCTCGTGATTCCTCTCGAGTGGAGACGGGTATGTCGGGGAACTTCTTGATTTGCACCAAGGGTGTGAAGGACCCTTTCGAAGTTCCAGAGGTGAGGTGTGATCAGCCTCGAGACGCCTCAGTGGAAATGGGCCTCATCTCGCCTGGAGGGGAGAACCTCCTGGATTTTCTCGAGTTGCGGCAGGTCTTCTCGAGTTACGACGGGGACCTCAGGGACCCGCTCTGGTGGCCTCAGGAAAGGCCAGTCCCCATGCGAGTTGCTAGGGGACCTCTCGGGATTCCTCTCCCGTCCATGCCGGGGCCTCAGTCCTTGTGTGGAGTCGGGGCCGGAACCTGAGGATTCCTCTCCAATGTTGCCATGGATCTTGGGGTGCTTCTGAGTCTCCCCAGGGGAGTCAGGCCTCGTCTCGAGTGGGGGCATGCACGTGCGCTTTCCTCCCGAGCTGCAGCAGTAGTGTCACGCTTCCTGTCACGTGGATCAAGGGATATGTGGCTTTCCCTCGAGGCTGTCCCTCGAGGCTTTCCCACGAGGCTTTCCCACAGGGCTGTGCCACGTGCCACCTTGGTGGGAGTCGATCCTCGGCGTGAAAGTCGAGCCGGTGAAGGGAAAAGAGGTTCCTCTGGAATGGACTGAGACATCTGGGGGACTCTTGGAATGGTGGCACGACCCTGGAGTTCCTCTCGCCGTTCCTGTTGAGAGGGCCTCCTCTTGAGATGCGACGGGAACGCCGGGAACTCTTTCCCGACGAAGCAGGGAAAGGATCCCTCATCTCGAGCTACGAGGCGGAAACGGGGCTCCTCTGGATGTGGGCGGGACCCTCGTGATTCCTCTCGAGTGGAGACGGCTAGGTCGGGGAACTTCTTGATTTGCACCAAGGGTGTGAAGGACCCTTTCGAAGTTCCAGAGGTGAGGTGTGATCAGCCTCGAGACGCCTCAGCGGAAATGGGCCTCATCTCGCCTGGAGGGGAGAACCTCCTGGATTTTCTCGAGTTGCGGCAGGTCTTCTCGAGTTACGACGGGGACCTCAGGGACCCGCTCTGGTGGCCTCAGGAAAGGCCAGTCCCCATGCGAGTTGCTAGGGGACCTCTCGGGATTCCTCTCCCGTCCATGCCGGGGCCTCAGTCCTTGTGTGGAGTCGGGGCCGGAACCTGAGGATTCCTCTCCAGTGTTGCCATGGATCTGGGGGTGCTTCTGTGTCTCCCCAGGGGAGTCAGGCCTCGTCTCGAGTGGGGGCATGCACGTGCGCTTTCCTCCCGAGCTGCAGCAGTAGTGTCACGCTACCTGTCACGTGGATCAAGGGATCTGTGGCTTTCCCTCGAGGCTGTCCCTCGAGGCTTTCACACGAGGCTTTCCCACAGGGCTGTGCCACGTGCCACCTTGGTGGGAGTCGATCCTCGGCGTGAAAGACGAGCCGCTGAAGGGAAAAGAGGTTCCTCTGGAATGGACTGAGACATCTGGGGGACTCTTGGAATGGTGGCACGACCCTGGAGTTCCTCTCGCCGTTCCTGTTGAGAGGGCCTCCTCTTGAGATGCGACGGGAACGCCGGGAACTCTTTCCCGACGAAGCAGGGAAAGGATCCCTCATCTCGAGCTACGAGGCGGAAACGGGGCTCCTCTGGATGTGGGCGGGACCCTCGTGATTCCTCTCGAGTGGAGACGGCTAGGTCGGGGAACTTCTTGATTTGCACCAAGGGTGTGAAGGACCCTTTCGAAGTTCCAGAGGTGAGGTGTGATCAGCCTCGAGACGCCTCAGCGGAAATGGGCCTCATCTCGCCTGGAGGGGAGAACCTCCTGGATTTTCTCGAGTTGCGGCAGGTCTTCTCGAGTTACGACGGGGACCTCAGGGACCCGCTCTGGTGGCCTCAGGAAAGGCCAGTCCCCATGCGAGTTGCTAGGGGACTTCTCGGGATTCCTCTCCCGTCCATTCCGGGGCCTCAGTCCTTGTGTGGAGTCGGGGCTGGAACCTGAGGATTCCTCTCCAATGTTGCCATGGATCTTGGGGTGCTTCTGAGTCTCCCCAGGGGAGTCAGGCCTCGTCTGGAGTGGGGGCATGCACGTGCGCTTTCCTCCCGAGCTGCAGCAGTACTGTCACGCTTCCTGTCACGTGGATCAAGGGATCTGTGGCTTTCCCTCGAGGCTGTCCCTCGAGGCTTTCCCACGAGGCTTTCCCACAGGGCTGTGCCACGTGCCACCTTGGTGGGAGTCGATCCTCGGCGTGAAAGACGAGCCGCTGAAGGGAAAAGAGGTTCCTCTGGAATGGACTGAGACATCTGGGGGACTCTTGGAATGGTGGCACGACCCTGGAGTTCCTCTCGCCGTTCCTGTTGAGAGGGCCTCCTCTTGAGATGCGACGGGAACGCCGGGAACTCTTTCCCGACGAAGCAGGGAAAGGATCCCTCATCTCGAGCTACGAGGCGGAAACGGGGCTCCTCTGGATGGGCGGGACCCTCGTGATTCCTCTCGAGTGGAGACGGCTAGGTCGGGGAACTTCTTGATTTGCACCAAGGGTGTGAAGGACCCTTTCGAAGATCCAGAGGTGAGGTGTGATCAGCCTCGAGACGCCTCAGCGGAAATGGGCCTCATCTCGCCTGGAGGGGAGAACCTCCTGGATTTTCTCGAGTTGCGGCAGGTCTTCTCGAGTTACGACGGGGACCTCAGGGACCCGCTCTGGTGGCCTCAGGAAAGGCCAGTCCCCATGCGAGTTGCTAGGGGACCTCTCCGGATTCCTCTCCCGTCCATGCCGGGGCCTCAGTCCTTGTGTGGAGTCGGGGCCGGAACCTGAGGATTCCTCTCCAGTGTTGCCATGGATCTGGGGGTGCTTCTGTGTCTCCCCAGGGGAGTCAGGCCTCGTCTCGAGTGGGGGCATGCACGTGCGCTTTCCTCCCGAGCTGCAGCAGTAGTGTCACGCTACCTGTCACGTGGATCAAGGGATCTGTGGCTTTCCCTCGAGGCTGTCCCTCGAGGCTTTCCCACGAGGCTTTCCCACAGGGCTGTGCCACGTGCCACCTTGGTGGGAGTCGATCCTCGGCGTGAAAGACGAGCCGCTGAAGGGAAAAGAGGTTCCTCTGGAATGGACTGAGACATCTGGGGGACTCTTGGAATGGTGGCACGACCCTGGAGTTCCTCTCGCCGTTCCTGTTGAGAGGGCCTCCTCTTGAGATGCGACGGGAACGCCGGGAACTCTTTCCCGACGAAGCAGGGAAAGGATCCCTCATCTCGAGCTAAGAGGCGGAAACGGGGCTCCTCTGGATGTGGGCGGGACCCTCGTGATTCCTCTCGAGTGGAGACGGCTAGGTCGGGGAACTTCTTGATTTGCACCAAGGGTGTGAAGGAGCCTTTCGAAGTTCCAGAGGTGAGGTGTGATCAGCCTCGAGACGCCTCAGCGGAAATGGGCCTCATCTCGCCTGGAGGGGAGAACCTCCTGGATTTTCTCGAGTTGCGGCAGGTCTTCTCGAGTTACGACGGGGACCTCAGGGACCCGCTCTGGTGGCCTCAGGAAAGGCCAGTCCCCATGCGAGTTGCTAGGGGACCTCTCGGGATTCCTCTCCCGTCCATGCCGGGGCCTCAGTCCTTGTGTGGAGTCGGGGCCGGAACCTGAGGATTCCTCTCCAATGTTGCCATGGATCTTGGGGTGCTTCTGAGTCTCCCCAGGGGAGTCAGGCCTCGTCTCGATTGGGGGCATGCACGTGCGCTTTCCTCCCGAGCTGCAGCAGTAGTGTCACGCTTCCTGTCACGTGGATCAATGGATCTGTGGCTTTCCCTCGAGGCTGTCCCTCGAGGCTTTCCCACGAGGCTTTCCCACAGGGCTGTGCCACGTGCCACCTTGGTGGGAGTCGATCCTCGGCGTGAAAGTCGAGCCGGTGAAGGGAAAAGAGGTTCCTCTGGAATGGACTGAGACATCTGGGGGACTCTTGGAATGGTGGCACGACCCTGGAGTTCCTCTCGCCGTTCCTGTTGAGAGGGCCTCCTCTTGAGATGCGACGGGAACGCCGGGAACTCTTTCCCGACGCAGCAGGGTAAGGATCCCTCATCTCGAGGTACGAGGCGGAAACGGGGCTCCTCTGGATGTGGGAGGGACCCTCGTGATTCCTCTCGAGTGGAGACGGGTATGTCGGGGAACTTCTTGATTTGCACCAAGGGTGTGAAGGACCCTTTCGAAGTTCCAGAGGTGAGGTGTGATCAGCCTCGAGACGCCTCAGCGGAAATGGGCCTCATCTCGCCTGGAGGGGAGAACCTCCTGGATTTTCTCGAGTTGCGGCAGGTCTTCTCGAGTTACGACGGGGACCTCAGGGACCCGCTCTGGTGGCCTCAGGAAAGGCCAGTCCCCATGCGAGTTGCTAGGGGACCTCTCGGGATTCCTCTCCCGTCCATGCCGGGGCCTCAGTCCTTGTGTGGAGTCGGGGCCGGAACCTGAGGATTCCTCTCCAGTGTTGCCATGGATCTGGGGGTGCTTCTGTGTCTCCCCAGGGGAGTCAGGCCTCGTCTCGAGTGGGGGCATGCACGTGCGCTTTCCTCCCGAGCTGCAGCAGTAGTGTCACGCTACCTGTCACGTGGATCAAGGGATCTGTGGCTTTCCCTCGAGGCTGTCCCTCGAGGCTTTCCCACGAGGCTTTCCCACAGGGCTGTGCCACGTGCCACCTTGGTGGGAGTCGATCCTCGGCGTGAAAGACGAGCCGGTGAAGGGAAAAGAGGTTCCTCTGGAATGGACTGAGACATCTGGGGGACTCTTGGAATCGTGGCACGACCCTGGAGTTCCTCTCGCCGTTCCTGTTGAGAGGGCCTCCTCTTGAGATGCGACGGGAACGCCGGGAACTCTTTCCCGACGAAGCAGGGAAAGGATCCCTCATCTCGAGGTACGAGGCGGAAACGGGGCTCCTCTGGATGTGGGCGGGACCCTCGTGATTCCTCTCGAGTGGAGACGGCTAGGTCGGGGAACTTCTTGATTTGCACCAAGGGTGTGAAGGACCCTTTCGAAGTTCCAGAGGTGAGGTGTGATCAGCCTCGAGACGCCTCAGCGGAAATGGGCCTCATCTCGCCTGGAGGGGAGAACCTCCTGGATTTTCTCGAGTTGCGGCAGGTCTTCTCGAGTTACGACGGGGACCTCAGGGACCCGCTCTGGTGGCCTCAGGAAAGGCCAGTCCCCATGCGAGTTGCTAGGGGACCTCTCGGGATTCCTCTCCCGTCCATGCCGGGGCCTCAGTCCTTGTGTGGAGTCGGGGCCGGAACCTGAGGATTCCTCTCCAATGTTGCCATGGATCTTGGGGTGCTTCTGAGTCTCCCCAGGGGAGTCAGGCCTCGTCTCGATTGGCGGCATGCACGTGCGCTTTCCTCCTTAGCTGCAGCAGTAGTGTCACGCTTCGTGTCACGTGGATCAAGGGATCTGTGGCTTTCCCTCGAGGCTGTCCCTCGAGGCTTTCCCACGAGTCTTTCCCACAGGGCTGTGCCACGTGCCACCTTGGTGGCAGTCGATCCTCGGCGTGAAAGACGAGCCGGTGAAGGGAAAAGAGGTTCCTCTGGAATGGACTGAGACATCTGGGGGACTCTTGGAATGGTGGCACGACCCTGGAGTTCCTCTCGCCGTTCCTGTTGAGAGGGCCTCCTCTTGAGATGCGACGGGAACGCCGGGAACTCTTTCCCGACGAAGCATGGAAAGGATCCCTCATCTCGAGGTACGAGGCGGAAACGGGGCTCCTCTGGATGTGGGCGGGACCCTCGTGATTCCTCTCGATTGGAGACGGGTATGTCGGGGAACTTCTTGATTTGCACCAAGGGTGTGAAGGACCCTTTCGAAGTTCCAGAGGTGAGGTGTGATCAGCCTCGAGACGCCTCAGCGGAAATGGGCCTCATCTCGCCTGGATGGGAGAACCTCCTGGATTTTCTCGAGTTGCGGCAGGTCTTCTCGAGTTACGACGGGGACCTCAGGGACCCGCTCTGGTGGCCTCAGGAAAGGCCAGTCCCCATGCGAGTTGCTAGGGGACCTCTCGGGATTCCTCTCCCGTCCATGCCGGGGCCTCAGTCCTTGTGTGGAGTCGGGGCCGGAACCTGAGGATTCCTCTCCAGTGTTGCCATGGATCTGGGGGTGCTTCTGAGTCTCCCCAGGGGAGTCAGGCCTCGTCTCGAGTGGGGGCATGCACGTGCGCTTTCCTCCCGAGCTGCAGCAGTAGTGTCACGCTTCCTGTCACGTGGATCAATGGATCTGTGGCTTTCCCTCGAGGCTGTCCCTCGAGGCTTTCCCACGAGGCTTTCCCACAGGGCTGTGCCACGTGCCACCTTGGTGGGAGTCGATCCTCGGCGTGAAAGTCGAGCCGGTGAAGGGAAAAGAGGTTCCTCTGGAATGGACTGAGACATCTGGGGGACTCTTGGAATGGTGGCACGACCCTGGAGTTCCTCTCGCCGTTCCTGTTGAGAGGGCCTCCTCTTGAGATGCGACGGGAACGCCGGGAACTCTTTCCCGACGCAGCAGGGTAAGGATCCCTCATCTCGAGGTACGAGGCGGAAACGGGGCTCCTCTGGATGTGGGCGGGACCCTCGTGATTCCTCTCGAGTGGAGACGGGTATGTCGGGGAACTTCTTGATTTGCACCAAGGGTGTGAAGGACCCTTTCGAAGTTCCAGAGGTGAGGTGTGATCAGCCTCGAGACGCCTCAGCGGAAATGGGCCTCATCTCGCCTGGAGGGGAGAACCTCCTGGATTTTCTCGAGTTGCGGCAGGTCTTCTCGAGTTACGACGGGGACCTCAGGGACCCGCTCTGGTGGCCTCAGGAAAGGCCAGTCCCCATGCGAGTTGCTAGGGGACCTCTCGGGATTCCTCTCCCGTCCATGCCGGGGCCTCAGTCCTTGTGTGGAGTCGGGGCCGGAACCTGAGGATTCCTCTCCAGTGTTGCCATGGATCTGGGGGTGCTTCTGTGTCTCCCCAGGGGAGTCAGGCCTCGTCTCGAGTGGGGGCATGCACGTGCGCTTTCCTCCCGAGCTGCAGCAGTAGTGTCACGCTACCTGTCACGTGGATCAAGGGATCTGTGGCTTTCCCTCGAGGCTGTCCCTCGAGGCTTTCCCACGAGGCTTTCCCACAGGGCTGTGCCACGTGCCACCTTGGTGGGAGTCGATCCTCGGCGTGAAAGACGAGCCGCTGAAGGGAAAAGAGGTTCCTCTGGAATGGACTGAGACATCTGGGGGACTCTTGGAATGGTGGCACGACCCTGGAGTTCCTCTCGCCGTTCCTGTTGAGAGGGCCTCCTCTTGAGATGCGACGGGAACGCCGGGAACTCTTTCCCGACGAAGCAGGGAAAGGATCCCTCATCTCGAGCTACGAGGCGGAAACGGGGCTCCTCTGGATGTGGGCGGGACCCTCGTGATTCCTCTCGAGTGGAGACGGCTATGTCGGGGAACTTCTTGATTTGCACCAAGGGTGTGAAGGACCCTTTCGAAGTTCCAGAGGTGAGGTGTGATCAGCCTCGAGACGCCTCAGCGGAAATGGGCCTCATCTCGCCTGGAGGGGAGAACCTCCTGGATTTTCTCGAGTTGCGGCAGGTCTTCTCGAGTTACGACGGGGACCTCAGGGACCCGCTCTGGTGGCCTCAGGAAAGGCCAATCCCCATGCGAGTTGCTAGGGGACCTCTCGGGATTCCTCTCCCGTCCATGCCGGGGCCTCAGTCCTTGTGTGGAGTCGGGGCTGGAACCTGAGGTTTCCTCTCCAATGTTGCCATGGATCTTGGGGTGCTTCTGAGTCTCCCCAGGGGAGTCAGGCCTCGTCTCGAGTGGGGGCATGCACGTGCGCTTTCCTCCCGAGCTGCAGCAGTACTGTCACGCTTCCTGTCACGTGGATCAAGGGATCTGTGGCTTTCCCTCGAGGCTGTCCCTCGAGGCTTTCCCACGAGGCTTTCCCACAGGGCTGTGCCACGTGCCACCTTGGTGGGAGTCGATCCTCGGCGTGAAAGACGAGCCGGTGAAGGGAAAAGAGGTTCCTCTGGAATGGACTGAGACATCTGGGGGACTCTTGGAATGGTGGCACGACCCTGGAGTTCCTCTCGCCGTTCCTGTTGAGAGGGCCTCCTCTTGAGATGCGACGGGAACGCCGGGAACTCTTTCCCGACGAAGCAGGGAAAGGATCCCTCATCTCGAGGTACGAGGCGGAAACGGGGCTCCTCTGGATGTGGGCGGGACCCTCGTGATTCCTCTCGAGTGGAGACGGGTATGTCGGGGAACTTCTTGATTTGCACCAAGGGTGTGAAGGACCCTTTCGAAGTTCCAGAGGTGAGGTGTGATCAGCCTCGAGACGCCTCAGCGGAAATGGGCCTCATCTCGCCTGGAGGGGAGAACCTCCTGGATTTTCTCGAGTTGCGGCAGGTCTTCTCGAGTTACGACGGGGACCTCAGGGACCCGCTCTGGTGGCCTCAGGAAAGGCCAGTCCCCATGCGAGTTGCTAGGGGACCTCTCGGGATTCCTCTCCCGTCCATGCCGGGGCCTCAGTCCTTGTGTGGAGTCGGGGCCGGAACCTGAGGATTCCTCTCCAGTGTTGCCATGGATCTGGGGGTGCTTCTGTGTCTCCCCAGGGGAGTCAGGCCTCGTCTCGAGTGGGGGCATGCACGTGCGCTTTCCTCCCGAGCTGCAGCAGTAGTGTCACGCTACCTGTCACGTGGATCAAGGGATCTGTGGCTTTCCCTCGAGGCTGTCCCTCGAGGCTTTCCCACGAGGCTTTCCCACAGGGCTGTGCCACGTGCCACCTTGGTGTGAGTCGATCCTCGGCGTGAAAGACGAGCCGGTGAAGGGAAAAGAGGTTCCTCTGGAATGGACTGAGACATCTGGGGGACTCTTGGAATGGTGGCACGACCCTGGAGTTTCTCTCGCCGTTCCTGTTGAGAGGGCCTCCTCTTGAGATGCGACGGGAACGCCGGGAACTCTTTCCCGACGAAGCAGGGAAAGGATCCCTCATCTCGAGCTACGAGGCGGAAACGGGGCTCCTCTGGATGTGGGCGGGACCCTCGTGATTCCTCTCGAGTGGAGACGGCTAGGTCGGGGAACTTCTTGATTTGCACCAAGGGTGTGAAGGACCCTTTCGAAGTTCCAGAGGTGAGGTGTGATTAGCCTCGAGACGCCTCAGCGGAAATGGGCCTCATCTCGCCTGGAGGGGAGAACCTCCTGGATTTTCTCGAGTTGCGGCAGGTCTTCTCGAGTTACGACGGGGACCTCAGGGACCCGCTCTGGTGGCCTCAGGAAAGGCCAGTCCCCATGCGAGTTGCTAGGGGACCTCTCGGGATTCCTCTCCCGTCCATGCCGGGGCCTCAGTCCTTGTGTGGAGTCGGGGCCGGAACCTGAGGATTCCTCTCCAATGTTGCCATGGATCTTGGGGTGCTTCTGAGTCTCCCCAGGGGAGTCAGGCCTCGTCTCGATTGGCGGCATGCACGTGCGCTTTCCTCCCGAGCTGCAGCAGTAGTGTCACGCTTCGTGTCACGTGGATCAAGGGATCTGTGGCTTTCCCTCGAGGCTGTCCCTCGAGGCTTTCCCACGAGGCTTTCCCACAGGGATGTGCCACGTGCCACCTTGGTGGGAGTCGATCCTCGGCGTGAAAGACGAGCCGGTGAAGGGAAAAGAGGTTCCTCTGGAATGGACTGAGACATCTGGGGGACTCTTGGAATGGTGGCACGACCCTGGAGTTCCTCTCGACGTTCCTGTTGAGAGGGCCTCCTCTTGAGATGCGACGGGAACGCCGGGAACTCTTTCCCGACGAAGCAGGGAAAGGATCCCTCATCTCGAGCTACGAGGCGGAAACGGGGCTCCTCTGGATGTGGGCGGGACCCTCGTGATTCCTCTCGAGTGGAGACGGCTAGGTCGGGGAACTTCTTGATTTGCACCAAGGGTGTGAAGGAGCCTTTCGAAGTTCCAGAGGTGAGGTGTGATCAGCCTCGAGACGCCTCAGCGGAAATGGGCCTCATCTCGCCTGGAGGGGAGAACCTCCTGGATTTTCTCGAGTTGCGGCAGGTCTTCTCGAGTTACGACGGGGACCTCAGGGACCCGCTCTGGTGGCCTCAGGAAAGGCCAGTCCCCATGCGAGTTGCTAGGGGACCTCTCGGGATTCCTCTCCCGTCCATGCCGGGGCCTCAGTCCTTGTGTGGAGTCGGGGCCGGAACCTGAGGATTCCTCTCCAATGTTGCCATGGATCTTGGGGTGCTTCTGAGTCTCCCCAGGGGAGTCAGGCCTCGTCTCGATTGGGGGCATGCACGTGCGCTTTCCTCCCGAGCTGCAGCAGTAGTGTCACGCTTCCTGTCACGTTGATCAATGGATCTGTGGCTTTCCCTCGAGGCTGTCCCTCGAGGCTTTCCCACGAGGCTTTCCCAAAGGGCTGTGCCACGTGCCACCTTGGTGGGAGTCGATCCTCGGCGTGAAAGTCGAGCCGGTGAAGGGAAAAGAGGTTCCTCTGGAATGGACTGAGACATCTGGGGGGACTCTTGGAATGGTGGCACGACCCTGGAGTTCCTCTCGCCGTTCCTGTTGAGAGGGCCTCCTCTTGAGATGCGACGGGAACGCCGGGAACTCTTTCCCGACGAAGCAGGGAAAGGATCCCTCATCTCGAGGTACGAGGCGGAAACGGGGCTCCTCTGGATGTGGGCGGGACCCTCGTGATTCCTCTCGAGTGGAGACGGGTATGTCGGGGAACTTCTTGATTTGCACCAAGGGTGTGAAGGACCCTTTCGAAGTTCCAGAGGTGAGGTGTGATCAGCCTCGAGACGCCTCAGCGGAAATGGGCCTCATCTCGCCTGGAGGGGAGAACCTCCTGGATTTTCTCGAGTTGCGGCAGGTCTTCTCGAGTTACGACGGGGACCTCAGGGACCCGCTCTGGTGGCCTCAGGAAAGGCCAGTCCCCATGCGAGTTGCTAGGGGACCTCTCGGGATTCCTCTCCCATCCATGCCGGGGCCTCAGTCCTTGTGTGGAGTCGGGGCCAGAACCTGAGGATTCCTCTCCAGTGTTGCCATGGATCTGGGGGTGCTTCTGTGTCTCCCCAGGGAGTCAGGCCTCGTCTCGAATGGGGGCATGCACGTGCGCTTCCTCCCGAGCTGCAGCAGTAGTGTCACGCTACCTGTCACGTGGATCAAGGGGATCTGTGGCTTTCCCTCGAGGCTGTCCCTCGAGGCTTTCCCACGAGGCTTTCCCACAGGGCTGTGCCACGTGCCACCTTGGTGGGAGTCGATCCTCGGCGTGAAAGACGAGCCGCTGAAGGGAAAAGAGGTTCCTCTGGAAAGGACTGAGACATCTGGGGGACTCTTGGAATGGTGGCACGACCCTGGAGTTCCTCTCGCCGGTCCTGTTGAGAGGGCCTCCTCTTGAGATGCGACGGGAACGCCGGGAACTCTTTCCCGACGAAGCAGGGAAAGGATCCCTCATCT